>NC_140246.1:1788660-1893660 GCF_949987555.1 Borostomias antarcticus | reverse complement strand
AGAACACATCATCTTACAGACTCTCTCGGTAAGAGTGTAAATACTGGCACATTTAAATGGGTGTGTATTATACATACAATATTTTGTACGTATAAACTGCATGTCACAGTTTTCAAGGTGTCAAATCTTCTGGCTTGTTTTCTCCTCAGGCGGACGGTTTGTGTCCGAGCGATGGTGTCATCATCCAGACAGTCACTTCCGACCATGCGTCCTCAGAGCCGCTCAGCCAATCAGAGCTGGTTGTGGAGACAGAGGGGCGGGGCCAGGAGGGGCAGCTGGGAGACGACCTCTTGGTTTGTTCTTCAGAGAATGGTTCTACTGAGACTCAGCCAATGACAGACAGCCTCACTGAAAAGGTACAACATGTCCCACCCTTTACAGACATGCTTTGTACTTGCATAGTTCTATTGTAGGTCTAAATTGGTGTGTGTGTGTGTGTGTGTGTGTGTGTGTGTCTGTCTGTCTGTCTGTCTGTCTGTCTGTCTGTCTGTCTGTCTGTCTTCCAGTCATTGGGTTCTCCCTCTGTTGAGGAGCATGTGGTGGATGCTGGGATTGCAGAGAGCGCTGTGCTTATAGTGCCGGCAAATATCAGCAGCACACTAACAGGTATTGTACAAACTCACTCACTCGGATCACTCGCTCAACTCACACACACACGCACACACACACACACACACACACACTCTCTGTTCTTCTCTCCGCCCACAGATCCGATTTTGGAGAACCAGGAGGGGTCCGACTGATCTGTGGGTTGGTCCATCAGGATGACATCGCCAGGATGTGGCACAGTGGGGGAAGGGTGGTAATATCTATTTCCATTGCCTGAGCTCGATGTATACATCCGTAGTGGACATCAAAAATCTATCCACTGTTCCTGTGTCACTTCCTGTCTTGACTTCAGAGGGTCCTATAACACTGGGGATTAGAGATCAGTCAGAGGGGGAAGGTTAGCAGACTGTTCTTGACAAGTCATGTCTCCTGCACCTCGGCATCTGTAGAAATACAATAAGATGAACAGACAATATAATTCCGTGGTAAACCAGAGCTTGAGTCCGTTATCTTTAGTCAACCACTCTGTTTACAACCACAGCACATCTATAACCCGATGCTAGTCATGCTGACAGAAGGTTCGACCCAAAGGCATACAAGGGTGATGACCCGGCTAGTAACTACAGTGTTGTGGTTTCAGATCAAAAGGTTGCTGGATCAATTGAGCCTGTCATATCTTTCTCTTTGTTCTCTTTGGATCAAGACACAGGACCCAAATTTGCTGGAGCAAAATGTGTCAAATTGCAGCAATGTTTTCTGTGATATTCTGAATTCTGTGCTTTGGAAGCAGTATGTAGATCCCCTAAAACATTGTTATTTCCCCGGAGAGGTGCTAATTATTGTGCACAAATATTTGAATTTTGAGGCATTTCCCCATCTGTTGAATATTACTTTCTGTTCTTCTTCCTTTTATGCTCAGATCTGACAGATTTTGCTCCAGCTAATTCAAGCCCACAAAGACACAACCTTCTACTCTCGTGAATGTATTTGTGCTCGACCCACACCTGAACACGTGTGTATTGCCAGTGTGATTCTACATGGTCCGGCTTTCTGTCTTTTGTACTGATCTCATACGGCCATGGCCACCGTTCTGGTCTGAATATGTGTATATAGACAAGTGCTCTAATTATTTGCTATACAGTTTTGTTCACATGTTTTTCGTGTTTATTTATTATGTAATAAAAAAACTCCTACAGCTGTGAATGCTTTGTCCATTGACTGACTTGTTCCAAGGGGTGTTCAAGACAGTCATCCATGAGTTAGCCCAGTAAATGGTATATGCACTGCACTTATAGCGCTTTTCCACCTTAGCGGCACTCAAAGCGCTTTACAATGGCCTCTCATTCACCCATTCACACACACACTCACACACCAATGGCGGTAGCTGCCATGCAAGGTGCTAACCTGCTCAGTGGGAGCAATTTGGGGTTAGGTGTCTTGCTCAAGGACACTTCCACATGTGGACAGTCGGAGCTGGGATTCGAACCACTGACCCTTCGATCATTGAACGACCCGCTCTACCAACTGAGCTACAGCTGCCCCTACACAGTACCTTCCTGAAGTACCAAAGGAAGATGCAGTCGACATGAAGACATTCCCATCAACCCCATTCATTCATCTTAATATAGGACAGAGCACACTAGAGACCAAACTAAGTACATTATTGTTTATTACATAAAATGACATTTAAAAAAGTGACAAATGGCTTCAACAATTCTAAGGTCATTGCCATGTGCAGAGACCAGAGGTCAGGTGAGGTGTCACTTATTGCAAGGAGGCTCAATATAGAAGCCAGGAAGTACTGCCTCGTCTTTACCGTCAGCTTGTCTTTACTGTCAGCTTGTCTTTACTGTCAGCTTGTCTTTACTGTCAGCTTGTCTTTACTGTCAGCTTGTCTTTACTGTCAGCTTGGCATAATTCACTGGTTCTGTACCTCCTCCCCCTTTAGTGCTGTTGTTGGCCCATGTGTGTGTAAACTTCTATCCATACAAGGTTGGGTTCAACCCTACGCAGTGCAAGTATTGGCAGACATGATTTTAAATCTTAATATTCATAATTTCTGACTTGAATTTTTTTTGGAATTGGACCCGACCTTGATATCAGCTACGCTGAGAGAGAGAGATGGAGAGAGAGATCAGGAAAGTGACAGACCTGTGCTACTTCTGTGTGCGTACCTGAACTAGTGTGTGGCTACAATGTGGGAGGTGAAAGGGAGGACGACTTCCATCCTTCAACCCCCCCTTTGCCTCCTCGGCCCCCTTCACCCCAGACCAGGGTCAGTCAGAGAGGCTCTGTGTGCAGATTCTTCTTATCCACATCCTCTCTAATCCGCTACATACTCCAATGTCTGCGTAAGTTGGGACGTCATGACGTCCACAAGTCCACTTCGTACCATCAAGTCCATTTTTGTATGGTAGTATCACTTCCAGTCAGTGAGTGTCCGTTCAATATTGCTTCCAGTGTCCGTGCAATATCGCTTCCAGTCCGCGAGTGTCTGCAGGGTCTTTTTGGTCCCTTTGGTGAGTCTGTTTGTTGCTAAGGCATGATCTACGGTACACAGTTCCCTACGTTACGTCATGGAAGTAGAGGTTGGCACATAAACACAGCAGCACAATGGACGCCAACATGTAGTAGATCAGGTTCCGGAACTTGGGCTCCAGGTCCCCTTGCCGGTACCAGAATATCTGAAAGAATAGGAAAGACCAGAGTCACATGAAGGACAGTCATGTGCTGGCATTTCTGCTCGTGTGTGCGTGTGTGTGTGTGTGTGTGTGTGTGTGTGTGTGTGAGGTGAGCTCACCAGCACCATGGCGGATCCACAGGCCAGCAGGATACACACAGCGAAGAAGATGTTGAGCGGCCGTGGAGTTAACGAGGGGAACACAAACGAGCTGATGACCGTCACCTAGGGCACAGCCAGGCGGAGAGGGAATGAGCAGCGTCTCTAAAGCCACCCGATAGGGACTGAGACTGACAGATGTGTTGTCTACAGGTGCATCTCAGACAATTAGAATATTGTGGAAAGTTCATTATTTTCCGTAATTGAATTCAAAAAGTGAAACTTTCATATATTAGAGATTCATTACACACGTAGTGAAATATTTCAAGGCTGATTGCCTCCATGCTAAGCTCCACGTTGATGCAGTAGTTTATGCACAAGGAGCCCCGACCAAGTATTGAGTGTATAAATGAACATACTGTACAATCATAAAGATTAAAACAAAAAAGGCTTGAAATATTTCACTTTGTTTTATGGATCTAGAATACATGAAGGTTTCGCTGTTTGAATTAAATTATGGAAAATAATGGACTTTTTCAACAATATTCTAATTTGTGGAATGCACCTGTATGACACAGGGTATCACTGCTCCGAGTACTTACTGAAACCACCAGCGACGTGAGTACGCCCACCACCAGGTTGATGATCCTATCCTGGAAGGAGACAGGGAGGTTATGACAGAGCCAAGCCAAGAATTCATCCCTTTCTCAAGTTTCTCACTCTCTCACTCTCTTACTCTCACTCTCTCTCTCTCACACACACACACACACACACACACAGTCTCCAGGCTTACCCGGGCTGAGGTTTCTCCAAACAGGGGTCTATTGTCCAGGCCGCTGGTGCCATATGTGCGCATGGTAAAGTCATCCATGGCCACAGGGGAAGAGGCAGACAGCTCTCAACAGCACCACCTCATGGACACACAGGGGAACTGCATGCTAGCTGGCACCTCCACAGGGATACTTTCACTGGGGAGGAAACATTGCAAGCGACCACGGACCAGGCCCCAACCTTGACCTGCAGAACAGTAGAGGAGGGTAAACCTTCATAAACAGTAAAACACATAAACACGTCTTTATTCTCATGTCCTAAAACTCTCTCCACTCCCTCTGCCCACATTCACTCTGTAGTTTAAGGTGGAGGGGGGCTAGAATCATGCCAGACGCACATCTAGATACATATTCTACACCTGCCTCATGCTTTTGGATCCATGAGGCCGTCATGGGGGAGGTATAGAGGTGGAGGGGGTAGGAGGCGAAGGGTGGGGTAGGGGGTAGAGGTGGATGTGGAGTGTGACTCTTCTCCCCGGGGGCCATCGGGGGAGCAGAGGTGCATCACTGAGACAGCCCACATCTAACATCACTACTTAGTCAAGTTTGATATGGTATCCTGCCTGGGATGGGAAGGAGAAGTAACTGTTCAGTTATCATTGAAAAGAAACAATTAATTCATGCATCCATAAGCCACCACGCTCCATCATCAAGCAAAACCTACAAGAAAAAGGGAACTGAAAACTGGAAACCACATCAGTGGCTTGTTTCCCCTTATGGCCGCTACAATCTAGGTTATAAGCACCATATAAGGGTGATAATCCATCTGAACTTTCTCAGCAGAATCGCACACAACGGAACAAAGGTCCCATTATAGCACAAGCCGGCTAAAGATACATCCCACTGTTGCCTTGTGATTCAGTAAGCTGCGGCTACATGCACCACAAACCAGGTGTGGCACATATATGGCCAATCATGTGAAAGCTACACTCAAAATACAGCAGCTGCATCCAATGATGAGTGATCACTATGATCAGCCACCTAGCCAGTTCAATTCACCCAGAGATATCTTGTTGGTTCGCAATATCACCATGTGTCCAGATAAAATGATCAGGTTGTCCACTCCTGCTAGCTAAGTTATCGTTAGTGAAGCAAATAGCACTCAAGTTAACCAGCTGCTTCTAGCAAAGTGACAGGGTGGCTTTTGATCACAAATGATTTCGTCTGACAGATCTGCCAATAAAGTCTTACTCATCTAGATATCTATCTAGATAACGTCAGCAGATGGAAATAAAGACAAAGGTAACTAGTTTATCTAGGGACAACGATGCTATTTAGCCAACTAGCTAACGTTATGTTGCTAAGCAGCTTTGATTCGGCCTCCTGGTGACAGTAACTCAAAGCTGGCCAACACATTGAACTAGCTAGCTTGCTTGTGCTGATTAACTAACAACCATTTCTATTCTATCCAAATTAACAATGTAATAACATTTCCCGAATAAATATACAAAGTCAATCCATTGGCTGCCTAGCTAACGTAGCCTAGCTATGTTGACTGTTGACAGTTATCCCCCTAAAACTCAACGTTTATGTAAACGTTGAGCAGACTTATTGTTTCTACGGACTCACCTGAACATCAATACGTGATTTTAGATCAGATGTTATGTAATCTGGCTTCTTCTACACGCTCTGTGACTCTGCCACAGTTTAAACACATTTGACACTGAGGTTAGGTAGAAGCACACTAGGGTTGGTAATGTCACGGAGTTAAAGGGGAAGAGCACGGTCCGATGTCCGGGAGAGGTTCACAAATCAACCCAGTGAGACTGGACTACAGTTTTGGGGTGTTTTATTGACTTTTAACAATTTATTCAGATAAGTAATAAGGTGCCAATATCCATAACTCGGAAACTCTATTTTTATATCCATCACTATCAATTTTTAAAGAAAAAAATCATGAAATATGAAGTTTTGACTTACCTTCTTATTCATAGCGGTGCAGCTCTGAAACTACTCAGTGTAGCCTATCTAATAAAAAATAGACCAGCATTTTCAAAGCACCATTTCTAAGAATGCAATAGAGCAAACACGAATGTCATACAATCATCTGTTCTGTTCTTCATGTGAAAGAAAGCTTGCATTGCCTCAGAGGTCATAGCTGCTGTAATCCCACCCATCATGCTGCCATCACATGATGGTGTGATAGCACCATTTATTAATCCCCACTTTTTTACTTGATTTGAACGCACAGTGAAACATTGTACATGACAACATGTGATCTGTAAAAGATCATATGGATGATATGTCTCAGCATGCCCTGGGTGGGATTTGAGTTTAGCCAACAACTTGCTACCTATTCAAGGATTCACAAGAACCCAGTTTCACTCTGCATTCACCTCCCTAAACCCTCTCCACATCCACAGGGCATCTGGGTCACGGCCCCAGTGTAACCCATACGTCTCGGCATGCGTGGCATACGAACCTGGGTCTACCATGGCACAGACACCGTTTTAAGCAGCTACTCCAATGAAAAGCTATCTCTTCATCGGTGCAGGCGGACAGTATTTATACTGGAGGAGTGAGTTTAGCCAACATCTCGCCTCACAAGAACAGTTTCACTTGGTTATAGATGCACAGATTATAAAACTCAGTCAGCCACTCATTCCTCAATCGTTTGTCACACGTAGCTCTCCTACCAACCCAGACACAGTTAATACTCTCACAGTTCACACACTTGTAAACCAGACATCTTCAGCCCAACACCATTTATTCTGTGAAATGGGTTGTACATCTGCAATTGCTGGGGTGGGGTTTCCCTCCTGTCAGAGTGTTATCCAAAAGTTAAAAAATTTAATAAATAAAAAAACTCATCATTGTGGAAAAGAGGATCCTTGTGATTTAATATGCATAGACCTTCACTTTATGGACTTCTCTGTCTTCACACTCCCTCTTTCTGTTGTAGTAATAGAACGTGTTGTCTCGACGCTGTAGCTTTTTTATAAATCCAGTCTCAGGCCATCTGTCAATCTAAAACAAAAAGGCAATTACATATTGAACACATCTCTTGAAATTAATTCAACTGGCTAATGTAAGTGTATAGTGTAATGTAGGTAAAATTAAGATTAAGTTGTTTACCAAGTCGACTTGCTTTACTTGTTTGTATTCCAGTTCATCTCGGTAGCCAGCCTGTTGGAATCTGTAGAGGTTTTCCACCTCATCCGTCCATTGTTTAGCCCTACTCATGGACTTTGGCTTGGAATTGCCGTCCAGATAGGCAGTAAAGGACATTGTGTTGTGGGAAAGATGTCCACAGGCAACCTAAAAAGGAAGAATAGTTGTATTATTTATTAATATGATGCAATTTGTAATATGACTTCCTACGTATTGGAATACTATATTCAATAAGGACAAATAATTAAGTAAATCAGATTAATATTAGCAGTTACAGTAATAATAGTTCAATATTTCCCTTGCAACCCATAGTGCCCATGCCAATAACCATAGGATGATATTCTGTGCCCTGATCTTGTATCCCATTCCTTGGGGTGCCTTTAATTTCAATGCTTTGTAGGCAGCCTAATGATCCAGACACTGCCCTGCTGTATAATCCAACTGTCTCCCAGGCCAGCTAGCTATCTGGCTAGCACACTAGCTAGGCAAGCTATCTGGCTAGCACACTAGCTAGGCAAGCTATCTGGCTAGCACACTAGGCTAGGCAAGCTATCTGGCTAGCACACTAGCTAGGCAAGCTATCTGGCTAGCACACTAGCTAGGCAAGCTATCTGTCAAACTTGTCAGCTCAGTTTGGTAGCCAGATGATAATACCTCTCTGGACACTTGCAAAAAACATTCAAAATCATTCACAAACTTGTTGTCTATATTTAGTTCACTGATAATGTTATCCAGGGATGTAACTTACTGATATGGGAAACTGCTTCACCAGGCTAACAAAATGTTGTTGAAGAAATAGGTAGCTTGTGACTTGTTGCCTGGCAACCCAGGATGAACCTTCTTCTGTGGTATTGACTAGGCATCTTTGGTGTGGATGAACCTTCTTCTGTGGTATTGACTAGGCATCTTTGGTGTGGATGAACCTTCTTCTGTGGTATTGACTAGGCATCTTCGGTGTGGATGAACCTTCTTCTGTGGTATTGACTAGGCATCTTTGGTGTGGCATAAATGTGGCACATGTTGAGGACTAGTCTTAAAAATTGTAAATATTTTTTTTTCTTTTACCTAAACAGATTAAATAAATACGAATGTCTTGCATTTGGGGTGATATAAAAAGCACCATGTGTCTGCACCCAAGCCAAAAGATGGCGATAGTGAGCTGTTGAGTCTGTTGATGATGTTGTCGAGACCAACGAGAGTGAGCAACTCCCGGCATAGCTGACATAACTATGAGCGGGGTCTATTTTGGGCAGTGGTACTGATCCCATGGATGTATGCTGACCCAGATGTGTCGTGGATGGAGACTGCATCACTACCCTTGTAGTGAGCGATAAAGCTGGTTCAAAATGAGTTCTTTCCCGGGACGCATGAAGGAGTATCCCACCATATCGCTAGACCGCTTTGACAGGGAGAATCTACATGCCCGGGCTTATTTTCTGTCTCACTGTCATAAAGGTAACGATACCAGTCAAACGTCAACCTGCTTCTGTTAATTTACAACCTAGATACTTCTAGCTATCTAACGTTAACTAGTTGCTGCAGTCAATAATAAAATGCCATAGTCGAAATGCGGAATAATATTTGACAGCGAGAATTGGATTCTTATTTTTTCTTGTAAATTTAATAATCATTTGATCTATAGTGTATGATCCATCTATTCCGCTGTGCCTTTCCCACTGCTACTGTACCTTTTTTGTTTGTTGTTCACTGTAGATCACATGAAGGGGTTGAAGGGACCTTTTCTGAAAAGAAAGTTGAAATTCAGGTGAGTTCATTTAGTAACTTAATGTTTAGAAGTCAGACTTGCCTTTTCTCCCTCTTTTTCTAAAGCTCTAACTCCACACCTTGAACCCTCAAGAAAACTTCATCCTACGCTCTCTCAAGGCTGTTTCTCTCTTCCCCCTACTTAAAGTCGGATGGTCAAACTATACTGCTCCTTTGTGAGCAAGGAGCTTTTGCTGAGCAATCCGAAGTATGGCTTCTGGGAAGATCACATTGTAAGTAGCTATCCAGAACATCTTCATTATATGTACCATTACTCCCTATGCTGCTGATGATAGTCACGCTTGTTTATAGGTCGCTCTGGAACTTGACAGTCCAACTCAAATTTCCCTGGTTGACGAAGCGTCTGGAGAGGTGATGATTTGTTGTACAGTACATACAGTTTATTATATAGCCTATCATGCATTACTTATGACCGAGGTGTGTGTTTGTGCTTTGGACAGAGAGAAGACATTGTGGTAACCCTCCTTGCTGCGGGTCACTGTCCAGGCTCTGTAATGTAAGTACTACCACCAACCCATCGGAGAGTGTGCTGAGTGTGTTCTGTCATCAAGACGGGGCTGTGATTTGATGTTGGACATGTGTGTGTGGGTGTGTGTATGTGTGTGTGTGTGTGTGTGTGTGTGTGGGTGTGTGTGTGTGTGGGTGTGGGTGTGTGTATGTGTGTGTGGGTGTGTGTGGGGGTGTGTGTGTGTGTGTGTGTGTGGGTGTGTGGGTGTGTGTATGTGTGTGTGTGTGTGTGTGTGTGTGTGTATGTGTGTGTGTGTGTATGTGTGTGGGTGTGTGTGGGGGTGTGTGTGTGGGTGTATGTGTGTGTGTGTGTGTGTGTGTGTGGGTGGGTGGGTGTATGTGTGTGTGTGGGTGTGGGTGTGTGTGTGTGTGTGTGTGGGTGTGGGTGTGTGTGTGTGTGTGGGGGGGGGGAGGTTCCTGATAGAGGGAGCCCAAGGCACCGTGTTGTACACAGGAGACTTCAGAATGGCCGAGGGTGATGCCTCCCGCATAGAGCTACTCCACTCAGGGAGCAGGTACAGTACACATCGCATTACATTACATCATATTACATTAGTCATTTAGCAGACGCTTTTATCCAAAGCAACTAACAATAATTGCATTTACTGTAGGAAAAGCTAATATACTGCTACTTGCCAGATCTCACAAGTGCATTTCCTTTCTAAAACAATTGACTAAGAGCATAATCTAGTGCTGAGGCACTAGATTATGCGTCTGAGGCACTAAGTGCAAGAATAGCAATCTAAAATACAATAGGTGCTTAAGAGGGTGGATCGTTGTAATACTTCTTGAAGAGATGAGTTTTGAGCTTTCACACAAACACTCCCTCTCAAAGGCAAAGGATATTTACTGTGAGAAAGATGTCCACATACAATCTAATAAGGGAGAATAGTTGTCTAATATGATGCAATTTGTAAAATGACTTCCTGCTTACTGGTATACTGTATATTCAATAAGGACACATAAGTAAATCAGATTAAGGTTAGCAGTATAATTAGAGTTCAATATTTCACTTGCAACCCATAGTGTCCAACAATCATGATATTGTGCCTTTGATTTCAGTGACTTGAGTTGCTATAATTGCAGTGAGTTGCCTAATGAACCTGACACTGCACTGCTAGCTGTCTAATTGTCTGACACTAGCTAGCTGGCACACTAGCTAAGCAAACTATCTGTCAAACTTGTCAGCTCAGTTTGGTAGCCAGATGATACATTTGGACACTTGCAAAAATCAAACGCATTCACAATTTTTTTCTCTATATTTAATTCACTGATAATGTTAACTATCCAAGGATGTAACTTACTGCTGTATCGGACACTGCTTCACCAGGCTAACGAGTGTTGCTGAAGAAGTAGGTAGCTACACACACTCCCTCTCACCCTCCATAGAACTCCTCCCTTCAGGGGGCAAGTATACACTATCTCAACGCCAGACCCAAGAGAGTTCTTTCGCTGATCCACTACGTAAGCTACGCTAACTACGTTACTGCATGCTGCAGATCTCTCTATGGGTCTGGGACACTTGGGCACAATCTGGGACACTTCCCACTTGAGCACAATCTGGTGCTCAAATCCTGGCAATTCATTGGTTTCGCAGGAATCCCTGTGAAACCAATCAGTAACGACTTTGGCGATCAGGCGTTCCCACCCATAGATATGCCCCGCCCATCTAACCTGGTCTAGCATCTCTCATTTGCTGCTACGACCTGTCACTCTTTAAATTTTGAACCATCGATACGCCCTAAGAATACCAGCTTGGGCGGCAAAGTGGCACAGACTATTATGTAGTATGCAGAGCGCAGAGATTCAACGTAATATTTGAGTCTGGAGAGAGAGACTAGGTACACACAAACAATCCCTCTCACCCCCTCTTTTTCTCTGTATTTCTTTCTTACATACAAACACACAAACGCTGACCATGTTCCGTGTTGTCCTCCTCAGTGTCAAAGACATCCAGAGCGTCTATCTGGATTCCACTTTCTACGACCCACGCTTCTACCAGATCCCCAGCAGGGTGGGTATGACTGCATACCTATTCATGTGTCTGATCCATTTAAGGTGTTTAATCCTAAATATAAAAGTGTGTGTGTGTGTGTGTGTGTGTGTGTGTGTGAGTGTAGGAGGCTTGTCTGAGTGGCATCAGGGAGTTGGTGACTGGCTGGATCAGTAGGAGTGTGTACCACGTGGTGTGGCTGAACTGTAAAGCTGCGTATGGATACGAGTACCTGTTCACCAACCTGGGAGACGAGTTTAACACACAGGTGAGCGTGTCTGCTGAGTAGGGCTGGGTTTAAATAATCCATCTGAATCAAATGATTCAGAATCGATTCATGAATCCCAAAATTGATCTTTTATTTAATGAATGAATGAATAAATGAAGGAATGAATAGTTCATTAATTCATTTTTGGAAATCAGTATCGATACCCAGCCTAGTATTGATGTGTTGCATAACTTGGCAGTCATGTAATTAAGGTTACAGCTAAAACAGGTTTTAGTAACACTAACCGAATCGAATCAAATCGTGATAATCGATTCTGAACCTTGTGAATCGGAATCGAATCAATACCCAGCCCTACTGCTGAGATAGCCGAGTGGCTCAAGAACGATTTTGATACACCTCACACGTGTGCTGGTGAACGTGGACGGATGACTTAGACTACACTGTGTGTTTCATGGGTGTGTGTGTTTCATGGGTGTGCGCATGTCTCTCCCAGATTCACGTGAACAGCCTAGCTATGTTCAAGAAGATGCCCGAGATCCTGAGTTATGTGACGACTGAGCAAGCCACGCAGATTCATGCCTGTCGACACCCCAAGGTAACTTGTAAACTCACACTGTACATGTTCTGTTTGTTCCACACGTGTGTGGCAGACAACACTAACGGACGCATCGTGTGTGTGTGTGTGTGTGCGCGTGTGCGTGTGTGTTGGTATCTAGGATGAGGAGTACACGCGTGGAGCCAGACTGCCTTGTGGCTCCTTTGCGTCTGATGGAACTCCACTGCAGATCATCAGCATCAAACCTTCCACCATGTGGTTTGGAGAGAGGAGCAGGAAAACGAACGTCATAGCCAGGTACACGCTAACTTTCATGCACAGACATACGTACGCACAGATCTGAATATTTAACGGATGTGTGCATGCTATGTTTACAGAACAGGGGCCAGTTCCTACAGAGCCTGCTTCTCCTTTCACTCGTCCTACTTTGAGGTGAGAATTGGTGGGCAAAGATCTAGCTAACTTTAAGGGATTTCATTACTTGGTCAAGCTTGTGTGAGATGTTCCTCCCTGATTTCACCAGGTCAAAGACTTCCTGGAATATCTTAATCCTGTCAACATATACCCCTGCGTCGTCCCTATTGGCCGCACCCATGCTGAGGTCACAGAGCTGTAAGTGATGCTGCGTTCCAGTTGCCCAGGAAGTAGGAATTTGTTGTTGGATTGACATCACACCCGAGGTCACCGTGTTCCGGAAACAAAATGCGAAAAACCCACTTTAGCCTCACCTTTGTAGTTTTTAGCCAAGTTAGCCATTGTTAGCAATACCAGTTGATAACACTGCACTTTGTGCTATACAAACACTGTAGCAACATTGTCCACTGATAGTCTGACAGTACTGTGTGGAAGACAAATAAGACAGAAGCGCTAATAACAGTCTTACTACAGCTTTAACGTATTGTTGATGCACGGAGCAGCCATCTTGATTTGAGTTCGGAAGTGAGCTCGGGGTCGATTTTTTCCCCACAGTGCACACAGCGGAAATCTCATTTCAGGTGACGTTTTTGACGACGAACTAGGAAAATCCCAGCCCCCGAGGCGACTGGAACGCAGTATAAATCATACCCTCTCACACACACAGACAGCCATAGCCTGTTTACACTGAGCGTCAAGATAAGGGTGAGAGGTGGGTGATTAGATTTGGTTGATGGTTCAGCTGAATTCTCTCTCCTCTCCAGGTTGATGCCCATGTGTAGAGACCAGTCCAGGGCTGCTGAGCTGACCTACCGACCCCTGGGGGTCCTCAAACGCACTAGAGTGGAGCAGCCATCCCACGGTGAGACCCACACCCCTCACTAACTCCAGACACACGCCTAACCAGTCTCTTAGTTGGGGGATCGGCAGAGGTCAGTGCTGCGTTTCACTGTGTCATCGGCGCCGTCTTCTCGTCTGTCAGATGAGGACGGTGATGATTGGCTGTTTGAAGGGGCCGACCTGGCGCCCGCGAGGAAGAAGCTGACGATGATGCTGGAAGCCAAACCCCCGAGCCCTCCCAGGACAGCGCCCCCTGGGCCCTTGGAGGAACATCCGCCTCTTCCCCTCACGGTGGCTCACACCACCATGGGAAACTTCATGGACTGTACTGAGTCCAACGATGAAGGAGACGAGGACGAGACGGATGAAACCGAGGAAGGAAAAGGAATTAAGGAGGAGGAGAAGGGTGGAGAAGAGAGGACGGAATCTGTGTGTGACTCTGGCCCTGCCCCTCCACGCTGGGATGAGTTCTTCACCACAGAGATGCTGCCGGACAGTCAGAACAGCCTAAGCAGCCAAGCACATTCCAGCTGTCTCATTAGCCCCTCCCACTCAGGCCTCACTGGCTCTCAAACCCCAGAGCTGTTTGGTGATGATGAACATGACGAGGACCACAATGAACAAGATGAATCCACCCACACTACCTCTCTGTCCAATCAGATCTCCCCAGACCAAGGTCTAAGTCAAATTGACACCGTTCTCCTCCAACCAGGAGAAAGGTGTCAGGGAGATCCACAGACCAATGTTGTCCCAGGAAGAGAGGAGAGCGGCAGCCACAACCTGCAGTCCGAGCCCGAGGAACTGCCTGGGTCTCAGGCGTCATCCGACTTTGACATTCCCTGCACGCCCGAGTCCCAGACGCCGCAACCTGACGAACTCACATACCTCTACAGGAAGCTGGCCGCTGGGGAAGAAGTGGTCATTAGAAAAGGGAGTCAGGGCTCCATATGACCCCAGTTAGCCTCAGAACACTTACCAACTGCTGTATACACTTGAATTCAACATTTATCACATTGTATATATTTGGACTAAATTAAATAGATAATTGTCAAACATCAAACACAGCTCGGGCGACCAAGTAATGGAAGGACACGGGTAAAGATAGGTTTGTGCGTCCTGTTTGTGAGAAGCCAAGTTGGCGAAATCGTCAAGCTCATACTCGGGTCGTTTCACACAAAAATCTATATGCCTACGCTATACCTCCACAGCAGTCCTTGATGCAGGTGCATCCTCATCTTATAACCACGTTTATAGTTCTGCTGCACCACATAACTCTTTTGCACAAGTTCCTGCAGCTGTTTTTTTTTTTTTACATTAACGGATATCTGTCAAACTAGCTACCTTAATTTCTTTTAAGCATTCTCAATGCACTTTTTTTCTACATTGTGAGTAATGTTATGAACTGTGGCAAGCGGTCTTCAAGTAATAAAACTTTATTTTTCACTTAACACTTGTTTATTGTGCCTGAAATGATTGTGGTTGGGTATCACACACACAAACACTACAATATAAGCTTTGCATATGGAAACCGACTAAGATTTTCAAAACATTTATTGGTTAAACAAAGTATGTTGTTGCATTTGTATGTTATGTGTGAGTGAGTGTGTGTGAATGTGTGTGTGAGTGAGTGTGTGTGAGGCAACTTGGTGACTTCAAGATGCTGCTGCTATGCTGATGGCTTCAGACTTCCCACTGATTGGATCGACACAGGAAACATGAAGAGATCCATCCCTGGAAAAATATATAGATAACACATAAACCGCCACACACAAACCGCCACAAATGCAAACTAACAAATGTTGTTAGAACATGGAGCTGTACCTTTTCATGGTTACCACAGTGGTAATTTTGTGGTGGTCTTCTTGAGGCTCCAGGTCCCTCAGAACAATCTGCACATCAGAGAACCGTCAACTTGGACCCATGTTGTCTTGACGATATTATTTTTCACATGATATACTACTTGCCATGTGCATGTATCTTGAACGCCTGTGTGCACGCGTGTGTGAGTGTGTGTTAACCTTGGCTAGTCTCTCAGGCTGGTCGGTGATTCTCTGGTACAGCTCTAAGCAGAGGGAGGAGAGCTGGCCCTGCCCGCTCAGGGTGTGATTTCGTCTGGCAGGGAGGGGTGTGCCCGAAGGCAGCAGCACGTTGAACACCTCGGCTCCGGATTCACCCACCTCCTGTCAAACAAGAGTATTAGACGGTCATTAATGAGAAGGATACCGTTAGCCCTGGATGGATGTCCAGATGCATTTCGCAATTTTGATTTTCCAACCATGTTTACAGTACTGGGTTAGTTCATGCGGTACCTTCACAAGGATGTCCGCAGCACAGGCGTCTACAGTGACAGACTCATCGTCAGGGGTGGGGCCATCTCTGCCAACCAATAAGCCAGCCTGCATGGCTGCGCCCACAGCAATGACCTCGTCGGGGGGGTAGGAGCACAGCTGCTCCACGTCGGGGAACATGTCCCGGATCATCTGCTGCAGGCGGGGGATTCTGGCCGAGCCCCCACTTAGAACCACCTGGTATCACAAAAACACAAGAGTCTGAGAAACATGATACCCAAGATTGATCCTTGAACCACACACCTACAAGTACCCCCCCCCCCCCCCCCCACATGTCCCAAACACACACATGTACACACACAAACCTTGCTGATGTCACTTGTTGAGAGTCCAACTTTGTCAAGCAGTGCTTTGATTGGCTGGATGCTCTTGTTGAAGAGGGAGGAGCAGAGAAGCTCAAAACGAGCCCTGTGAAAAGATAATAAAACGTTACTTCTACTTCAACTTTCTTACAAATAAATGCAGCTCAAAGTGCTTTACAACAGACAACGTGCATGCAGTGCTTCACATAAAAAAAGACAAACAAAAAGCAGGAAAATACGATGGAAGATAAAACACAATAAAAGATAAAGATAAGAAATCAAGTTAAATATATGTATCAATATAAATGTTTGAATTTGAATTTGATCAGAGAGGCTAGGGAGTGGAGATACAGTAGCAGGTTGCGGGTGGGAGTGGAGATACAGTAGCAGGTTGCGGGTGGGAGTGGAGATACAGTAGCAGGTTGCGGGTGGGAGTGGAGATACAGTAGCAGCTTGCGGGTGGGAGTGGAGATACAGTAGCAGGTTGCGGGTGGGAGTGGAGATACAGTAGCAGGTTGCGGGTGGGAGAGAACTGTGGATATTTAAGGCACCTGGAGATGTTGCAGTCGAAGTCCATGCCGTCGTGAAGGGAGTCCACGAAGCAGTTGGCGGACCCCAGTGTGGCCAGGGAGTGTTTGGCCAGGTCTGCTCCGTTCATCAGCTTCATCATCGCACGTGCGTTGCCGCTCACATCCTGCTTGAACGACCTGCTCAAAAGCCACGCGCGTGAGGGAGAACAAGGTAAGCGTAATGATTGGTAGATGAGAGAGGTGATATGGAGTGTGTATAGGTGTGTGTTTTGTGTATGGGTGTGTGTATGTGTTACCGTTTGAACTCGGCTGCAAGGTGTTGGGCCAGGGCTTGTGTGAAGCTCTCTCCGCCGATGCTGTGGTCGGTGTGCGTGTTGAGAACCCGGAACATTCCGCCATTCACCTGCAGAACTGTCACACTGAGAGACGTCCCGCCCAGCTTGTACACCAGGACGTGGCTGTTGGGAACGGAGAGGAACAGTCATGGTCAGCCGTGAGGCCATGGCAGCCGAGGCGGGTTCCGGATCTTTGTGATAGAAACGTTTCGGTACCTCTTGCCGGACGGGCACTCCTGTCCGATGTCGTACGCCAGCAGGGCGGCAGCTGGCTCGTGGATCAGCCTCAACACGTGGAACCCTGCAGCCTCCGCTGCCTCTCTGAGAAACACATCGACACACCATTAGCACCGCAAACTTGTTTTGGCCAACGCTACACGCTCAATGTATAACCGAATCAGAGAGGTTGGTTCAGCCTACCTTAGTGCACTCTTCTGAGCTTGGGCAAACTCAAATGGAACCGTGATGACTGCATCTTTGACATCAGAGCCCAAGGCTGACTGAGCAGTCTCTGAGAAGACAACAAGACATCAACCCATCGCCTACTTCAAGAGCCCATGGCCCTCTGTGCACGTGTGTGTGTGTCTGCGTGGTGTTCCTCAGATCGGTACCTTTCATCTTGTGGAATATGAGCTTGGCCACATCTTCAGGAGACACATGTTTGGTCTGTTCCCCTGCGATCTCATAGAAAGGCTTCTCACCTCGATTCACAACCTGACCAACCACAAAACACAAACACATACTTTGGCTTTGTTTCATTTAATAAAAGCACGCAAAATGTTTTACATTTGACCTTGAGAATAGAAGAGGAGCTATAGAGTAAAGCACTTGAACACTCACAGGACATTTACTCTCTGCTTTGTGTGTCTGTGCCTCTGGGTCGTCAAAGCTTCAAAAGGAAGAGAACGCAAAATGGGGCGGGTCAAACCGACATACAGACAGGTGTGTATAAGACATGACGAAAGCAGGACACACATACAGGCCACTCACCTTCTCCCCAGCACCTGTTTAACTTTGACAACCGTGTTGGCAGCATTGCGGATACGTCCCTGTTTGGCTGCAATGCCTACAATCTGCAAAGGGAAGAAACAGCTTCCATCCATGAGTATAGTGACATTAACTGGATACACGGCGACAGGACATTCACAGTCCTGGTGGTGTGACTGATGTGAAATGGAAACCGTCGACACAACGGGTCTCCTCCAAGACATTAGTGATGTCAGTCACCTGTTCAGTGTCCCTGTATGCCACCACAGCTGGAGTGACTCTGTCCCCGGCATCATTGGCAACAACGTCCGCCCGCCCATCCTGGATAACACGACACCAATCTGGGTTAGCAACACTAGCTGGCTAAAAGATCAACCACTGTCAAGAGATACTGAAAAGAAATGGACCAGTTACAGTTAGCTTGTTAAGTCGCTGCTCGCAATAATCTAGCTAACTGGTTATCTGCCTTGGCAGCTAGGCTAGGCTAGGTTAGGATAGGCTAGGCTAGGATAGGTTAGGATAGGCTAGGCTAGGTTAGGATAGGCTAGGCTAGGTTAGGTTAGGATAGCCTAGGCTAGGTTAGGATAGGCTAGGCTAGGCTAGGTTAGGTTAGGTTAGGTTAGGATAGGTTAGGTTAGGATAGGATAGGGGTTAGGATAGGCTAGGTTAGGTTAGGTTAGGATAGGATAGGATAGGCTAGGTTAGGTTAGGATAGGTTAGGTTAGGCTAGGTTAGGATAGGATAGGCTAGGTTAGGATAGGCTAGGCTAGGCTAGGCTAGGCTAGGCTAGGTTAGGTTAGGCTAGGCTAGGTTAGGTTAGGATAGGCTAGGTTAGGATAGCCTAGGCTAGGTTAGGATAGGCTAGGCTAGGCTAGGCTAGGCTAGGCTAGGTTAGGTTAGGATAGGCTAGGTTAGGCTAGGTTAGGATAGGCTAGGCTAGGCTAGGTTAGGATAGGTTAGGTTAGGATAGGCTAGGTTAGGTTAGGATAGGCTAGGTTAGGTTAGGTTAGGATAGGCTAGGTTAGGATAGGATAGGATAGGATAGGTTAGGATAGGCTAGGTTAGGATAGGCTAGGCTAGGTTAGGATAGGCTAGGTTAGGATAGGCTAGGTTAGGTTAGGCTAGGCTAGGCTAGGTTAGGTTAGGATAGGATAGGCTAGGTTAGGATAGGCTAGGCTAGGCTAGGTTAGGTTAGGTTAGGTTAGGATAGGCTAGGCTAGGTTAGGTTAGGATAGGCTAGGCTAGCCTAGGTTAGGATAGGCTAGGCTAGGTTAGGTTAGGATAGGCTAGGTTAGGCTAGGTTAGGTTAGGATAGGCTAGGTTAGGTTAGGTTAGGATAGGCTAGGTTAGGATAGGATAGGATAGGATAGGTTAGGATAGGATAGGATAGGCTAGGCTAGGTTAGGATAGGCTAGGCTAGGTTAGGTTAGGATAGGCTAGGCTAGGTTAGGTTAGGATAGGCTAGGCTAGGTTAGGTTAGGATAGGCTAGGCTAGCCTACCGCTCATTCATTCGTTGTTGTACCGGTATCGGGTTTTACACTGTAACGGTCCAACTAAATACATAGCTTTCAAAACGAGCTTTCAATTACCAAAATGACAAATGCCACACTTGCAACAATGGGTTGTATTTACCTTGAATATAGCTACACAAGCACATGTGTATCCAAAATGTACCCCTATCGCTGCCATGCTTGTTGAAATCGGAGTGTCGTGACGAGGTGAAAATGTATGTACTCAATTCGACCAATCAGAGTGGTAGTCGCAGGCCACTGACAGCATATTCAGCCAATCACCTACGCCTATAAAATAAGTACCGTGACGTAAGGTACTTGGTAAACCAATCAGCGAGTGGTACGGCCCGCTCAGCAGTCTGTGCAGTGACTCTAGGGGGTAGTAGTGGGCATTGAAGTTCATGTAAGTTTTTTGCAGTTGTCAGGTGTTCTTATTAATGCAGAAATCGTGTTGTACAGTCGCCTAGACATGTTTCTCTCCTCGCTCGCCTTTCTGCTCTGTTTAGGAGCTTTTTCTGTTTCTGCGGCAGGCGACTGTGAAGGTGAGGCAGTTATGCAAGTGACAGTGTGTATAAATAGCTGTTGTGACGGAGAGCAAGAAAGTGATCGCTATTCAGCATGCATTAAGCCAAACGTTATTGGGTCTATTAAAAGCTATTGCATCTCAAGACCCTCCCAGGCCTTAGTGCACTAATATCTTGTAGTCACCACTCATCTCTTCTATCTGTGCGGCTGTTGAAACCTACACTGAATACACACGTGTTAAATGTCTCCCCAGTGTGTGTGGGCTTTCTGCAGCGCATCTACCAAACCCTGACCTCTGCTTATGGAGAGCTGAGCCCCTCCTTGGTAGAGGCGGAGCTAGGGAAGGCGTGTGCCATCGCCCAGGGGAAGGAGGGGAGACTGGTGAGAACACACACACACACACACGTCCATGACACTTCATGAACAGATGGCACAGTTGTCCATCCCACCTGACAACCTCTTTGTGCCCTCTCCTTCCCAGTGTTACTACCTGGGAGCCAGTAGGGATGCAGCAACACGTGTCATCGGCTTTGTGTCCCGCCCTCTCGCCTCGCATGTACCTGTAGAAAAGATCTGCCAAAGACTCAGCAGCACAGACACACAGATCTGCCAACTCAAATACGGTAGTGTGCGTGTGTGCACGCGTGTGCTTGTGAGAGATACGTGACATAAGAGATGGTTTATGTTGGTACATTTGAGTTGGATGTGAGTAAACTTTGTGTGTGTGTGTGTGTGTGCAGAACAGCAGCTGTGGGACCTGAGCAGTGCTGGCCTGTCCAGGCTGCGCGTAGCAGAGCTCAGGAGGGTTCTGTCTTCCTGGGGAGAGGAGTGTCATGGCTGCCTGGAGAAACATGAATTCATCAGCCTCATCCAGGAGAGAGCACCACTCCACAAACACACGACAGAGCTTTGATACACACACACACACATACATACATTGACCCCCCCCACACACATACACAAACACAGTGACCCCCCCCATGCACACACACAGTGAACCCATCATAATCATGTGTTGCAGTCAAAGGTCTACAGTAAGTTAACAAAGGGCTCAATGAAATTCTAAAAAGAACTCAAAACATAAACCACACCATTAATATTTATGGTCATTTTGAGTTTATTTTAATGCATTCTATCTTGTTGCTTTACTTGCAGACATCATTTCCACTTGTTTAAGAAGCTGTTTGTTTAAAAAGCTAAAACATTATTTTAAAAGCTGGCATAAAATAAAAAATTATATTGTGGGAAATTGATATGGTTAATTTTCAATGATCAATCCTTTTCAATTATCAATTGAGATCAAGGAGACGTGGTGTGAAGACAGGTTGATGCACAGAAGGCTGGTCAGAGTGAGGATCTCTTGGCGCCTTGGCGTTTGGCGTGCTGACGGAGAGATGCTGCAGTTTGGAACAGCCTAGTGGTGACTCGGACAACTCCACCTACAAAGACGTCAAAACAGCTTAGTTCACAAATAGATGGAGAAGCCAAACAAAAACAGTAACACTGGCAGATTTGTTCTGGAAAGCTCCTAATGTTTTTTCCTCTATTATAAAGAAGTTCTACTCGCCTTGGGCTGTTTCTTTGGGGTGTCATGGTGGGGTGAACTGAGCATCCTCTTGCTTCCGGGGGAACCTATAGGCAGAGTGGCTGACGCGCTGCCAAGCTGCCCATCATCTGCAGCATCTGCTGGTGTGATGTCGTCTTCAGTCTCCTGCTTCCCGACAGGGCTGTTCATAGCCGCCGGTGCGTCGGCCTTCCAACGACACCTGGGTTGGAAGGGTGTGGACCAAGGTTATAATAGTTTTGCTTTTTTCATTAGTTTCATCCATTTCAGTTTAGTTTTGATTAGTTTTAAAGCAGGTTTGTTAGTTTAGTTTATTTTTTTGAAAATGCTTAGTTTCAGTATTAGTTTTTTTTTCTTCTGCGCTAGCCTCGTGAGACCATCCTGATCTTGTGAGCTCATGTTGTTTCACTCTGTGTGAAACAAACCATCTGGCGCACGTCAGGTTACTTCTGTGCAGGGGCACAGCTAAAAAAAAATGGAGGATAGATTTCATAAACACCCAAAAGACTAGGCTTACGTGTGAAATGAAAAAGACTAAAACTAAGGACATTTTCTCTATAATTTTAGTTTATTTTAGTTAGTTTTGTAAACACAATACAGTTTTAGTTAGTTATCGTTTTTCTGTAAAGCCTAGTTTTTATTTTTATTTCAGTTAACTGAAATGTTTTTTCACACCTAGTTTCAGTTTTTTAGCTAGTTTTCGTTAACTATAATAACCTTGGTGTGGACGGAGCGGAAGGCGCTCGGGAGCAGCCAGGAGTTGGCGGGGACGGAGGGGTGCCGGCCTGCGAAGAGCCAGGTTGACCAGGCGAGTCCTCTCCCTCAGCCCGTGGTTTGGCCAGCAGCTCCTTGACCAGCCCCTCCAGCCGCGTGGTGCGTGTGATGACATGCCGTTTGATGGCGGACGCCATGGCGTCCCGGGTTGCCATGACGTACACTCGCTTCTGTCCCCTGGTGACCGCTGTATACACATGCTTCCAGGTCTGAGCGCTGCCATTTCCCAACACATAAACGATGGTCTCTGTCTCCGAGCCCTAAGACAAGGAAGGTTACAAACACATTTTCAACAACGACTGATTCACTGAAAATGATCGCCCTGTATCTGCTACTTTGGTCTAGATTAAAATTCAACCACAACTACTATTCGTGCTGCATGTGTGTGTGAGATATGTACAAAAGGTGTGTCGGGAGGAAAGCCTGTGAGCTGCAGAGACAGAACCAGCGTGTCTTTGCGCTGCGCATGTCTGAGCAGAGAGAGGACCTGGAAGGTGTGGATGGTTCTGGCCCAGGCGTGCTGCAGCCTGCACTGCCTCTGCAGCTCCCTGTAGGACACCGTCAGAACCCGGCCGTCGTGGTCGTCCAGGGTCAGGTAGCGACTCTTCCTCCGCCGCTTGCCCCCGTCCTCCGTCTCTGTCACATCCTGCCAATCGCGGCGAAAGAAGGGGAAATGAGTCGCGTTGATTAGTCAGCCGCCACATGGCTTCCATCTCCTCTGTTTTCAGTAGGAGCGGAGGCTTGGGAGAAACTTGTAGTTATTATCGGAGAGGAAGTTCCCTTCCTTTCTGACCTGGCTGATGAAGAAAATCTCTCCATTGCAAAGGCGCAGTTTGTCCTTGTCCTTCTCTCTGTCAAATCCCGGCATCGGTCTGTCCTCCAGATGGTCTCCGTCCTCTCTGGCAGGGATCGGATCGGATCTCCGGCAGGGATTGTCCTGGTCTGTGATGTAGCCATTCTTGGTGCAGCAGACTTTGTCCCCGGGCTGAAACACCACTCTTTTCTTGTGGTCTCTTAAGTATAAAAAGGCCAGATTTGTCTTATCCAATACCACTGTGGTGCAGTAATGGGACTAGTAGAATAAATAAAAAAGGGAGGAGTTACTGTACTTACTTGGAAAGGTGATTAGAGTAATGCTCACAGCAAATGTCATTGATCATGGCACATTCCACCCTACAAAATAAAGGGAAACATAAAGGTTAAAGCTAGGCTAAAAGAGCTGTAAGCATTTACTTATTATTTTGTGTAACTCAATGCAGAGCAAACCCCTCTTCTGTAACTGAAAGACACTCTTACCGTCTGAAAGCGATGAATTGTGAAGTTGTATCCTTTTCTAGCCCAGGAGCTGCCTGCAGTAGGCGTGTGAGGGTATCGTATAGGTCTGAAAGATCTGCTCCATTCAAATGAGAGGGAAACCTTATTACTCCCCAGGATGGTAGATCTAAGCATTCTCAGCATCATTAGTGCTGATAATCACTGGATTAATAATCCCATATAGGAAAACCATCAGTAGGTGGATTCACATGCTGGCTGATCTGTACACTGCCACCTAATACTATGATGTGACGTGAAATTTGGACGGGTGCACACTGATGAGGTCATTGGGTACTGTCCTAGCTAAAACACTGCACCAGTCAGACTCACCGTAGTCAGTGGGTAGAAGGACCAGGATGAAACTCTTGTCATCTGAAGGCATGGTAGGGGTCTTGCTCATGTCCAGACTGGCGTCAAATTCCAGAGGAAAGAACCAATGTTTCGTCCCCATGTCTGAGATTCTGTGAGACAGGAGAAGGATGCTGTAATTCTCAGTATTCTTGTAAAGAATCTCTTTCAAGCACTCTCAGGAGGGTGAATCAGTCAGTTTGGTAGCGAGGTACGATCATTACAAGTATACTCCTGCGAATTTATGATGCAAGTACACAGTTAAAAAGTCCTGCCTCAAAGAATATATATTAAACTTCAAAAATACAGATCACGTCAAGAAAGCTAAACCCCTAGACTGATAATGCAGTTTTTATTTACAGTCCAGCGTTTTTGACGATGAGCTCTGACTCTGCCCGGTGGTTGGTCTTCATCTCGATGGCCCATTTGTTCTTCTTCAGACCCTGGAACAGGTCGTGAAGAGCGTTCCCTGGCTGGATGCTGGGGAGTTGCCTGAAGTCTCCTGTGCAAACGAACATAGGGCTTCAGTTATTCCACAGGACAGAGTGGGACCAAGAAGGAGAGACAGAGAAAAAGACAGTGTGTGAGAGAGAGAGAGAGAGAGGGAGAGGGAGAGGAAAAGTGAGATTGTAAGAGAAAAAGAAAAAAGAGGCCTAGAGGAAGCAGGAACCCATGAGGGAATGAGAGACTGAGAAGAAGACTAAAGCCGTGTTCGGAATCGCTCCCTCGTTCCCTCACTCCCTATTCCCTATATAGGGTTCACCATGTAGTGAACTACCTAGGGAACAGAGAAAATGTAGGGTACATGCACTGTTCCCTGCAAATCAAGGTGAATTGTGGGTAATAAATATGTACTATGTAGGGAATGAAAATTCTGTGGAGAATTCGGACACTACAAACAAAATGGCTGACGCCCTATATAGTGCATTATACAGTGAATAGGTAGCGATTCCGAACACAGCCTAAGAGTGAAGAGACTAGGGATGTTAACAGTTAATTGACTATCGATTCATTGCCGATAAGAATTTACTCGAGTAAGATTTGGTTACTCAATTAATTGCTTGTTAATGGAACAGAACTTTTTTTTGAACAAACGTTATCAACGGGAGTTGTGTGAAAGGTAATCATGATTTAAAGTCTTACTGCACATGAGGGTGCCACGCCATGTAGTGAAGGCTAATTGGGATGCCGGGAAATGTCAACGTTTGTCAACGAGCGTAAAAAGACAAAAATGAAGGGAGCAAAGCGCAGTCCAGTGTGGGACGTTCTTATCAATTAATCAACTATTGTTTGTTAAGGTTAACAGATATCGATGAATGAAATTCCTTGAAATTTGCAACCCTAGAAGAGACAGAGAAAGCGAGATTTATTTATTTATTTTTCCAAGAGACGGGCGAAGCTCACCCAGGATGATAAACTTCTTGAGCCGGGCGTGTCTCATGAGCATGGTGAGCACAGAGTCGAGGAGCTGCACACACACCAGGCTGCCCTCGTCCACCACCAGGACACGCACCAACTCAAACTTCCAATTCTCTGGTGACCCTCTCTCATCCTTCTCGGCACACATGAAACTCCACAGCACCTGAGAATACAATGAAGAAGACCCTGATCTTCTCAACTTCTGAGTTCTCAAATGATAACAGTCAAAACCTTTTTTGGAGCCAAATAATTTGGTCTCTCATGGTAAAAATACAACACGGACCTTAATTCTTAATCTTAATTCCTGCTTTATTCGGTTTTGTAGTCTCCTGTCCAGACGTACCCTGTACTAACCTGATGCAGAGTGTAGGCGCTGAAGCAGGTTTTCTTGGTCAGCAGAGCTGCAGCTCTCCCTGTGGGGGCGGTGAGCAAGACCTCTTCTTTCACCTCACAAGCAGACGTCTCACCACCTTCCTCCTTCTCCTCCCCCAGGATGGAATTCCCCCATTTCTCCGACCCTCCACTGTCGTTCTCAAGGTCCCAGCAGGCGTTCGTCACCTCCTCCTTCTGCTGCTCCATGGCTGCCTTGAACACCAGGCTGACCACTGTGGTCTTACCGCAGCCGCCCTTACCGCTGATGACCGTCACGGGATTGGCACAGATCATCTTGGCCGCCCGCACCTGGTCCGGATCTACGTCTGCCGGGTCGCCGGCCATCTCGTCGGCCTGATCTGCGCCCGAGTCCCCCCCGCCGTCGGGATCCAGAACATCCCCCGCGCCTCCCTTCTTCCCCCTGATCCTCTCTTCTGCGGCAGCGCGAAACACCTTCTCTGCATCCAACGGGATGTGCCAGGGCTCACCCTGCACCAGCGCGCGCAGGCAGTTGGCAATGCCCGTCTCGTAGGAGAACAGGTTCCTGATCGCCACCTTCTTCCTCTCACGTACCACCACGCCCAGCTCCTTGAGCCGCTGTACCGCGTCCCAGACCTCCTCGTCCGCCAGGCGGGCGTTCCTGGCCAGGTTCTCGCACAGGGCCTGGAGGTCCATATAGGTGCTGCCTGTTCTGTAGCAGTGGTCCTTCAGCTGATCGTAGACATGAAGGGCGTTGCGCTGTGGCATGGGGATCTTCTGGAGCAGGCCACACTCACGCAAGTCCTTGAGCTTAGCTTCACAGCGAACAAGATTCAACTCTTTATACATGACCTGCAGAGGAAAGGATGGCGATTAACGAGAACTCAAAGAGTTTGCATGCAGTACAAGTTTAAGCTGCAGTAGAATCTTAGAAACTCTCCTGAGAATGACATGAGATGAGAGATCACTAAAGGCAAGGCAAGTTTATTAGTATCTCACATTTCAGGAACAAGTTTATTAGTATCGCACATTTCAGCAACAAGGGAATTCAAAATGCTTTACATGAGACATTAAAAGCATCAAGACAAAGTGCAAGAAACACATAAAAGGTCATATAAAAACGAAATGCAAAACAAAAGGACATTTAAAACAAAATGCACTAAAGGAGAAAGTCAAGGGCCATAGTTTCATCTTACATAGCTGAAGCCCAACTTCCAAACATCAGTCCGTATAATCTCCTCCAGTTCGGACAGAAAGGTGTGGTCCACCTCTTCCTTTGGAAGGGGGTTCTGTGTCCCACGGGGGGCCTGTGTGGCTCGCTGCCTCTCGGTCCCCTTGGCCTTGCCTAACAGGTCAGTGAAATGGGCTGGGAGCAGTTTGGGCAGGTATGTCATCACCAGAGGGTACAGAGGTGCAGCCTGAACTCGCCTGCCTGCAACTGAAAACAACAGAGACTTGTTATTTACTGAGCATCTGTGTCACTCAGGGCTGCCAAGTCTCACGCGTTGAGCGTGAGACACACACATTTCAGCCTATTCTCACGCTCACACGACACACTTTACAATTCTCACGCGGAGAAATGACCAACCCCCGAATACTAGCAGTTCAATGCCTATGGGACCTTTATTGTTTTTGTTGGGGGGGGGGTTACTTATGACTAAGTGAAAAAATCTCACTCCAAACTTTTGGTCAAACTTCTCCACCTCTCTCTGAAGGTGAGAACGCATGACCCAAGAGTGTGGCGACGTTGAGTGATTGATTGCAAAAGAACTGCACAAAGTTTTTGTAAATAATGTTAGGTCTAACCAAAGAGAACGATGAAATGGTGCTTTGCTCGTTTACACACCTGAGCGGGAGACCAAGGATTTGATCTCGCGAGCCACTGCTGTGTTCTGCTCTAGGTCCTCAAACTCAGTCAGGACCTCCAGCAGGTTAGAGAAGCCCACGTCTCTGTCAGCGGGAAGCCATTTGAAGAACTGGGTGATAAACTCTGGTGTCACGCCGCAGGCTGCCAGGAACAGAGGCACTATGCCGTCTGCTCCTTCTAGATCAGAGCGCAGCTTGAAGGAAGGGTAGCCCCGCAGGATCCACAACTTATTGCGGGGTCTGGCAATGCATGTGGTCTCCCACCAAGGATCCCGGAGGGCAAAACGGCCCTCTACCCTGTACTTTGTCCCAGAGAAATCCTGGAAATCAACTAGGATACATGGCAAAACAGTGATCAGGTGGTAGGTATTCATTGATCCATCAGTTTTCACCTAGTTTATGAGCTGTTTGGGGTTACTGTAGCTATCACAAGAGCCATGAGGCCAGCCCCAGTTAAATCAACTCTATGAAGATTCACGAAAGACTGTCAGTAACTTGAAGTCACGTTAAACCGCACTCACCTTCTTTCTTTCCCGGAATTGATGAATTGAACATGTTGAATTCTCCAGAAGAAACGCTGACAATTTCTTTCATATCCAGAAACTCTGGCTGCTTTTCTTCCTCTTCCTCCTCCTCCTCCTCATTCGAGTCAAAATCTGCATCTTCAGTCTTTACAACTTTTTTTTCGGGTAAAATATAACCAATCAAGTTAACAACTCCGAGAGGAGTTGCTGGCATGCTTGTTTCTTGTTTGTTGCAGCTCTTAGCCTAACTTAACCCTGAACTCCCTCGTTTTATTGAGTTTGAATAATATAAATACGGAAGTATTTTCTTCTTCCGCAAGCCGAATTTGAAACGACCGCCCTCTGGTAGCCTCGCGTCACCAGGCTCTCTTCGGGCGTAGCCAGGGTTGCCAGATTGGTGTGATGTTTTCCATCCCAATGAGTGCTCAAAATCCGCCAAATGTGATTAAAAAAAAACACCCAAATATTATAGTATATAATATATAGCAGTGCATGCGAAGAAAAATGCCTTTCAGTTGAAATACCGACAATAATAACTCATGTGGTAAACTGCAACACACGCCTACACATGTCACACACAGCCTAGCCTACGACAGAGAGAAAGATGCGTAATCCCATCAAATAGTCAAAGAAATTATAATGCAGGCAACAAATTATAATAACACATGAGAAGCATGGCTATATCATGAATAGAGGAACGGCGGTGCTGCGGTCATAGACAAGAGAGCAACTCAAGATAACAAGATGACAAGCTAGATAACAAGCTTTAGTGGTGACAAGAAACCGCTAGAGAACGTGACAAGTGGACTAGGCTCTAGACATGAACCTGGTACCTGGTGAAAGGTAAGACTTGCCAGATTTCAAATCTTGTTTAAAAGAATGTCAATATTACCTAGTTACTCTGCTATGTAATTTAATTTTGATTTCTGCCTATGCATAATTTAAAAAAGGAAGGTTGTTACAGCCCCATATTTTATCTGGGTAACAAATACCATTGTTGGATTCCTTGACCAAGAAAACATAGGATTGGCATGTTTAATTGATTTTTTAGGGTGTTCAGAGGTCAAGGTAGCTGAAATCCTATATTTTCTGGTGGCCATTTTGAAAATCCCAAATGACCGACATGCAGGTGTCTGTGCAAATGCCAACATTGTTTTTTGGATTCCCCAAGGTCTGAAGATTCCAAAAATGTATAGGTTTGCAAATGTCCACGAAACCCCTACAGAATTACATAGTGAACCTGACTATAGTAGCCTAATTGGCCATTATGTTGTTGATCCATGGAGACCATTACAGCTATACATCCATGCCGTCCTTCTCTGTGGGCATACACATTATGTTAATTCTAGCACAAACCAAAGGTGACCAGCTAGCATCCACCAAACTAATTTAATAAAACACTCCAGTGCCCCCAAAGCAAATGAAATACGATGATAGTTAATTTGAGTGTTTATACCATTATTTTTTAAGTCAAACAATCAAATCCTTTATTTTGCGGGGACCAACAAGTTCTAGCCTAATAGCTACTGTACTTCCACAAAGAACACAGATCCACATCAAGTATATATAAAAAAGTACTGTACAGAGTTAGTATAAATAGTATATATACATATACATTACATCTTTGTTCATACTAAAACAGATCTTATAAATAACTGAGAACATGAACATCTTTCTGTAATGAATAGAGAATTTGCATTTCAAAATCCCCAGTCATACACATGATGCACTCCTGAGACCACAGACCTTTACTGTTTTGTAATCCATTTCTAACAAGAACAACAGGTCAATCAGGCGTACAGTATTTCAGTATGACCAAAGACAGAGATGTCAAGGCAGCCAGGGTTTAGATATTGCTTCCTCTCTAGTTTCGCGATGCCAGACTTTCGAGATCTCTGCCTCCGAAAGTTGAGCGCAGCATATAGACTGACTTGTGAGTCTACTTCCACTCTACCGATGTGTCACTGGTGTGGGTTAGGGTTAGGTTAACCCCTAACCCACTGGTATGGGACCCATTGCCTCCCTGCTTGGCACTCAGCATCAAGGGTTGGAATTGGGGGGTTAGATCACCAAATGACTCCCGAGCGCGGCACCGCTGCTGCTCACCGCTCCCCCAGGGGATGGGTCAAATGCGGAGAACAAATTACTCAGGTGTGTGACAATCAGTGGGACCTAACCTTTAACTGGTGTGCCATGCCTTAAAGAGAGGAGTTACAGTACTCTGGATCAGACCTCCATTGTATGTCTCAATGTTGTTCCTCAATCTCTATTTAGCTGGGTTTTCCACTATACTCACTATATACTATACTATACTGAAAAGGGTAGCTGGTATCACCTGGAAAAGAAGCAGTCCAATTGGCTGATAGTATATAATTCAGCATTAGCTTTGTAAAGAGAAAATAAAATCTCTGAATTGAGAGCTTATGACCAGTTCAAGCTTATGACCATGTCTCAAGGTCCATGGCAGCTTGTCGTGTACAAGATTTGGGTACCATGTACAATAAAATGTTTTCTGTCATCGTTAATAATTTTCCTTTGATCTAATGTTAATACAATTTTTGGTTAACACTCAATCACTGTCAGCCTTCTTTCCCGTGGGAATAGGGACATCATGTGATTCCCTGAAAACTCTTACTGTGAGAGCTCACACCTTAGAGGAGAGAAATCTTTTTGATGTCTTCTTATTGTCTTTACTCCCATGAAGTTAGCTGAGACGGCAGACTCCCCTCCCCCTCGCGTCACCAGACCTCTCACACTTCATTCTTCCTAGGCTGGGGAGTGTCTCCACACACCGTCACTTAACACCTAAGTCCTTCCTGTTGTGGGTCTGTATACTGTACATTCAGGATGACTGACCTTACTGTTCATTTTTTAGGATACACTTTCACAAACAGCTTGTTGTTACGCTGGTAAACTATCCCCTTTGCAAATGACTTTGAATACATATAAGTTGATGTTTTACTGAGAAACAAGGCCCTTTCTGCCTTTTCTATTTTTCTAGTTAAGGTGGCTATTTTTCCACATCATCAACTCTGAAACTACATGTATTGTGTATTTATCCTGACAAAACCAGATCAATAGTTTAAATGAGGTCAATCTGAGGGACAGGTTGTGAACCCATTGGCTTTGCAGTCTTCACAGCTCTGCCCGTCTACCTCTGCTGAGCAGCTGCACTGAACAGGCCAGCTGCTGTACAGGTCCACGGGCTCTGCTTCTGTCTGCAGGCTGTGCACTGCCGTCTCCTCCTGGGGGAGGGGGCTGGGGGTCCTGCTGACACGTCGCCCAATGCCGCTCAGGTAGGTCACCTCTGACTGACTGCACTCGCAAGGCCTTGGCTCCCTGGGCACACTGGGGCCGGACCCATGACCCGCCTGCCCGGACCCATGACCCGCCAGCTCGGACCCCTGACCCGCCTGCCCGGACCCATGACCCGCCAGCCAGGACGCCCTGTCTTCCAGGGTGCAAGGCTGCTCTTCGGGGGGGCACGGGAGGGGCAGCAGCTGACTCAGCTCCTGCAACACCTGAAGACAGATTGTGGAAAACGCATTATAGAGTAGAGTAGCTGGGTGCACATCCAACCCGTCTTTAGGCCAGGTGCAGAATAAATCAACATGCAAATCTTGGAGGAATTATATATATATATATATATATATATATATATATATATATATATATATATATATATATATATATATATATATATATATATATCCACACATTGGATTATAGCTCCCAACACTTTATTCAACTGTAGCAAAGTTTCAACTCAATAGGGTATTATGGAGCTATAATCCAGTTTATGAATAACCATTTCCTCCAAGAAAACACATCACTAACTCTTACTGTAATAACTGACCAATAATTAGAAGTAACAAGGCTCCTTGACTTCTTATTGTATATCACCATGCCAAATAATGTCAAACGGTAGTAAGTTAATTTAGCTATAAAATATAATATTTGTCGACCAATTGATTGGCCGGCTCACTCACGGCCTCCATGCTGGGTCTGCTGCGTGCACGGCTGCAGGTGCACTCCAGAGACAAGCGGAGGAGGCAGAGGGCCACGGCGTGGGGCCAGGGGCCGGCCCTCTGGTCCAGGTACTGCAGGCAGGAGTCCACGCTGCCACTGGCCTCCACCTCCCCACTCAGGATCTCTCTCTGATAGATAGATAGATACGATAGATAGATATACATGTATAGATAGATAGATCGGTTGATTGATTGATTGTTTATTTGTTTATTGATAGATAGATAGATAGATAGATAGATAGATAGATAGATAGATAGATCGGTTGATTGATTGATTGTTTATTTGTTTATTGATATAGATAGATAGATAGATATACATGTATAGATAGATAGATCGATCGGTTGATTGATTGTTTATTTGTTTATTGATAGATAGATAGATAGATAGATATACATGTATAGATAGATAGATAGATAGATAGATAGATAGATCGGTTGATTGATTGATTGTTTATTTGTTTATTGATAGATGGATAGATAGATAGATTGATGGATGGATAGATAAATTGATTGATGGATAGATGGATGGACAGATGGATGGACAGATAGAGAAAAAGAGAGAGGATGAGTGACAGCACAGGAATGAATTTGTAGGCATTTCCATATGTATTATGCTAAAGTTCCACGTTCCAAGTTCCACGAACACTCCACTAGAGGGAGCAGTACCAATATTATCCCCTACCGGTTCAAGCTCAGCACGTATGGCAAGGTTACCTTTTTTTACTCAGCTGGAGTGCTCTGGAACAGCCTGCCCACTGAACTCAAAATGGCCACAAGGTTAACCACCTTCAAGGCATCCATACGCAAGTGGTTATTCACTCAGGGCCAGAACAATGGTTAGAGGATTCCTGTATCTGCTATATGTCATTTTGTAATTGTCATTTGTTATTTATGTATGTATGTTTTTCTTTTTTTTATTGCTGCCTTGTGCCCGATCAGCTGGTGCTGCACACAACGATGCCTGCCATGTAAGAGGACCACAAGGGAAATAAGCCATCAGGCTTTATTGTGTATTTAATCCTCGTCAGAATGGTTTTAATGGATGTACTGTTGCCTATGCACTTTATATGTATTTTGAACGTTCTTGCAAATAAAATCAATCAATCAATCAAAGTTAACAACAAAATCACATCATGCTTTAAGTCTTACCAGCAAGGTCTGTTTAGGAGAGTCCTCTATAACTTTGCGTCCCGTTACGGTCTCCATTACAACCTAAGAGCAAATACACTTAATACACAACGCAAATGACAAAAACCTCTCTCTGACATCCATTATCTAGATAGATCACCTTAACTCACCATTCCAAAGCTGTACACGTCCATCTTGAGGGACAGTTTGCCATCACGCATGTACTCCTCTGGCATGTATCCCAGGTTGCCGTGAGAACTGGTCTCCAAGGTGATAGTACAGCTCTGATTGACTGAATGAGGCCGGAGACGCGCCATTCCAAAGTCACAGAGCTTGGGCTGCAGACACTCGTCCAGTAGTATATTAGCACTGCAGAGCGAGACAACTTCAACACTTCAGAACTGGGTTTGAAAAGGACGGTGTGTTGAGTTTCTACAGTTGTAGTATTACAGCACAATAACAGTTTCAAAGAAACAAAGTTAAAATAATTTATCTGGGGCGTTGAACCTACCTGGTGATGTTTCCACAGATAACAGTGCATGGCTGTGCCATATGCAGGTAGTACACTGCCTTTGCTGTGCCTTTGATGATGTCCAAACGTTCTTGCCAGGATAGGGGGAAGTCGATGCTCTGTAAGAAGACAAACAAGGGGATAAGTCACCATAAAATATGTTCAAACAGCTTTTCCATTACAACATGGAAAGACCTTTTCTTGAAGCAGATCCCTGGTCGATGATTACTGACTAACAGACAGTAAAGATATGTGTGTGTGGTTGATGTTGAACTCACCTGGCCATGCAGTCTGTGAAACAGTGACCCATTTGGAAGGTAGGGGTAAACCAGGCAGTATCTGTCCTCGTCAGAAAAGCAACCCAACAACTCTAAGATGTTGGGATGCTGATAGCTGCATGGACAATACATGGTAATAATTATTTTTTATATTCTTAAAATGAAGAGAACAGTATAAATGAGAGGTGATCATTTTCAGACGTACAGATGGTGGACCTCCATCTCTCTTCTAAACAGTTCCCACAGCTTCTTCCAGGAGGCCTTCTGTACCTGATAGGACCAACAATATACTCAATTCAACCAAAGTCCATTCCAGATCATATTCAGAGTTCACGATTTTAGGAAAGCAGTATTTTCTACCTGTGTAAAGAGCTTGACAGCAAGGGTTTCATTTCCCTTCACTGCTCTGTACACTTCTGCAAAGTTACCCTCAGCAAACTTCATGTCTTGGTGAAAATTTCTGGTCCCCTCTACAACATCTGAGTAAGTGATCACACGCCTATATTTTGTACCTATATGGATGGAAAAAATAAAACACAACACACAAGGGGTGATTCTGAGCATTCTCACTTCATTCATACGAATTCACACATCCTCAAAGTCCAATGAAACCACTGATACATTAAGTAAAACAGAGAACTGGCTACAAGACTAAAGTGGTTAAAATTACACCTGACAGGTTCCCCAACCATACATTGCCTCTGGGTATGAATACAAATGCTATACAAATAAAGCTTTGATTGATACAGTGAGCCAACACAGTTTAGTGCATGATAAGTAGTACAGTGAGTGAATAGCAACCTTCATTGTTGCAGATATTAGGCTTCATCATAAACAAACACACCTTCAACGGGCACACGCACGGCCGAGATCATTTCAGGTTGTGTACACTCGATATCAGATGTGAAAGGCTGTGAGAAATCAGGGTGTAAAATGCATGGTTAAATAAACTATTAAGGCTTCAGTGAATATGTTTCATTTTGTTTCATGTGTTTCATGTTTCATATGTTTCATGAACAGATGTGTTGTGGTTTATACCATAGGCATCTCGGAAGGTGAGGGTGGTTCTTTTGGATTTGATGGTCCATTATTGTAGAATGAATACTTTGGGCCTGAAAGGATAATGAATACATTCAGTCATGTTTTATAAAGAGTTTCATAACATATGGTCAGGCTGAACATAATCTATTAGTTTACATTACACTGAGCCAAAAGGAGGAACATTGCTGAAGCATTGCAGAAGTGAAACAAAGTAAATCATTAATTTAGGCCTAATAAACAGACACAAATTGACCTGCATTGGAATACAATATTTCGTGGTTGTTTTTAAATAAAGAGAGCATCATCACTCATAGGCTCACCAGGCTGAAAGAGCTGCAGTGCCCTCAAATGCCCCATGTCCTCTAGCACGCGCTGAAGATCCGCCACAGTCTTGTTCCGCTGAGCCCACGACCACACGAGTTCACGCGTGGGACTCTTTCCCGTCGTCTCGAGCCTCTCTAGGCGACGAACATCCAACCAGCTCGGTACGATACGCGCCGCTGAGGGGAAGGGGTTCAAGTTTGATTAGTAAGCATAATAAACACACTTTCTCCCCACATTGATGTATTGTGGATGCTCACCTAACCCACGCCATCCTATGCTGTCATCACCACTGTCGATTATTTTACAAAATGTCTCGATAATAGCCGGGGGGACGTCGTACAAGCACGTAGAGCTGTCCATCTCATGCTCTGGTTCAACTATGATGAAGCGCCTCTGGTGGGTTGTGGCGGAGAGACGTGCGTAGGCTGGAGCAATTGCTCAATTCTTGAAATACCCAAATAGTCCACACCGCCCCCCTGACTGACGCTTGGAATAGCACTAGGCGACAGAGGGCGGAAGTCTGTTGAAGCAATAATAAATAATTCCGTTAACTACCAGTGTTGTGTTTCATGGTGGGTTACATGTAGGCTATTACAAACATTTGTGTAGCTTTGGTGTAAGATTTAAGAAATACTTTATTGTCCATAAAATGTACATGGTAATGGAAATTGGCCTTCAAGGCAACACAGTATAAAAACTGATCAAAAATAAAGTGCATGCACCAGACATAAAATTATTCCACAGTGTTCTTAGGCTTTGTGGGGGCTTGTAGTGTACCTGTAGACCTGTAGACCTGTGACCTGTAGACCTGTGACCTGTAGACCTGTAGACCTGTGACCTGTAGACCTGTGACCTGTAGACCTGTAGACCTGTAGACCTGTGACCTGTAGACCTGTGACCTGTAGACCTGTAGACCTGTAGACCTGTGACCTGTAGACCTGTAGACCTGTGACCTGTATACCTGTGACCTGTAGACCTGTAGACCTGTGACCTGTAGACCTGTGACCTGTAGACCTGTGACCTGTAGACCTGTGACCTGTAGACCTGTAGACCTGTGACCTGTAGACCTGTGACCTGTGGCCTGTGGCCTGTAGACCTGTAGACCTGTGACCTGTGACCTGTAGACCTGTAGACCTGTAGACCTGTGACCTGTAGACCTGTGACCTGTAGACCTGTGACCTGTGACCTGTGACCTGTAGACCTGTGACCTGTAGACCTGTAGACCTGTAGACCTGTGACCTGTAGACCTGTAGACCTGTAGACCTGTGACCTGTAGACCAGTGACCTGTAGACCTGTGACCTGTGACCTGTAGACCTGTGACCTGTAGACCTGTAGACCTGTAGACCTGTAGACCTGTGGCCTGTAGACCTGTGATCTGTGATCTGTGATCTGTGACCTGTAGACCTGTGATCTGTAGACCTGTAGACCTGTAGACCTGTGATCTGTGATCTGTGATCTGTGACCTGTAGACCTGTGATCTGTAGACCTGTAGACCTGTGACCTGTAGACCTGTAGACCTGTAGACCTGTGATCTGTGATCTGTGATCTGTGACCTGTAGACCTGTGATCTGTAGACCTGTGACCTGTAGACCTGTAGACCTGTGACCCGTAGACCTGTGACCTGTGACCTGTAGACCTGTGACCTGTAGACCGGGGTCAGGGTGTGTTTGCTGGCGTTGAAGCTGCTCAGTTTCCTGAGGAGAGAGAGCTGCTGTCTTGTCTTTTTATAGCTGTAGTCTGGATTGGTCTGACAGGTGAGTTTGTCAGTGATTGTTCCCAGATATTTAAAGTGAGTGACCTGTTCCATTTCCTGGCCCTTCGTGATAGCAGGCTTGAAGACCGGCCCTATATGCTGCCTGCTCCCTTCCTACCTCCCAAACACAGCTCCTTGGTATCACTAAAGATGGCTAGTCTAGCCAAATTATAGCTTGTATGTAAATATGGGTGTGAACATTGATGAAATAGAAGTGTAGCTGGGATGTAAATATGATATAAACATTGATGAAATAGAAGTGTAAGTATGGAAATGTGTATGAACATAGATTTGAATATAAAGGAGAACACCTTGTGTCTAGTTTTACCTTTTATAAGCCTGTGTGGATGTAGCTGTATCAGTCTACAGTACACTGCATATAGACTGAGTAGCTTCTATAGTATGTGTGCAGATTTAATTGTATATTTTCATGAGGAAAAATAAAAGAGTGAAATCACAATAGTGGGAATTCCTGATGATTTATTATTATTACAAGTGTCAGCATGAAAGAGTGCATGACACTGACAGCTTGACAGCTGGCATGACAACAGTGCAGCGCAGGTTGTGCACAACCCACTTCCTGAATGTCACACTTGCCTCTACGTTTCTATCTAAGTTTGTTCTTCAATTGCTATTAAAAATGAATGTTAATACCTCCATAGACTGGACTGATATGGAACATGGTGCCAAATAATGTCAAAAAATCGTACAGGCAACAACAGTTGTTTGATTCAGTTTAGAGTTGTTTATTCAGTAGAAAATACAATTTGTCCCCAAAAACGGTTACATTTGAACAGATAATTGATTAGATTAACCTGCTCACGTTTACTCAAACCACAGAACTTTAACTTCAATATTTTCATACAGAGATAGGGGGAAAATATACAGAAAATATTCAACAGCCATGTCTCTCCGTCAGAAAAAAAACAAACTATCTTTAAAACTGTTTATGTTGAGATCTGGTAATTTACACTTTTAAGGAATATCAGTTTTGATTTCATGGTAAAGATGGAAATGATATTAGGCCTATAGCCCGTCAGAATCTACGTATGTACACAAAAACTAAAGAGCAAGAGGGTGTGATGTCATGTCTGGTAATTGTCCAAATCATGAATCTCTCCAAAGAACTGAAAACCCTGAAAAATGGTAAATCCTCTGCTGCAGTGACCCAGAATTAGAATGAAAGCCCACGTTCAATTGGAATATCGCAGTCATCTCAAGTCAAAAAAAAGTGCATTGACTGTGGTGCCACCGATGGAATGCAACCCTGAGAAGGAAAAGAGATAGATGAGCTCAATAGAACTCTTAACACCATGGGATATGGTATATAAAACAATATTTCTCAGTCAAACAGAAATGTAATATTACAAGCATATTAAAGGAACAATGATAGATTCTCAATGTTTAATCTGCATTGTATGGACTCATCTACTAAAATGACAGTGCATACAACAGAAACCAATTTATTGGGTGGTTATTAAAGGTGTAAGATTTGCCTTCATATACTATATCTAGGCTTATATTAGCAAATCAATCAGTCAGTCTGCGCGCTGTGCGCATGCGTGTTGGAGCAAGTGGGGAAGCTATTTCGTTTCTAAAGACGTTTCTAAAGATCATATTACAGAGGCATGTGAAAAACCACAACAAGCCCTCGCTCTATGTAAGCACAACTAGCGATTCATAAAGACAGATTGATGAAAACAACCGTTTCGTGGCAGGAAATTGATTTTTTACAAGCTGCATTCTCAGTGCCCCATCCGCTGCCATTACATGGATATACTTGCCTCGCGCTGGATTTAAAATTTCTTCTACAGGCCTCCGAATTACACCAAAGTGATCTCGGTGAGTTAAACTAAGTAAGTCTTATAATATGCCGTAAATAAGGTCCAGGTTGTCAAAAACGAGCATTCTCCTTTAAAGGGAAAAAAAAAGTTCTATTCACCCATAGATGTTTTCATCGGTGAGTTTTTAATAGAGTCTGGGCATTTTTGTGTTAATATAATGATAGTTTACATGTTATAAAAGAAAAGTGGAAGTGGAAGAAAAAATGCCATTTTGCCTGTAGTGTCTCCCCTTAACACAGTCAGAGAGACCAACCAGCCATTCGGATATCATGGTCGATCGTATCAAACGCTGCACTTAGATCTAATAGAACAAGAATTGACTGTAGATTAATGCTACAACTTAAGTGGAAAACGTACCAGGACCTCAAGCTTGCTTTCTCTGCCCAGTTACATATCTGGATCTGAAAAACAAGAGGACACAACAGAAGATTTAAAAAAAATCTGGTCTCTTCAAACAGATATTCAACCGCGGCTAAGATGATGCAACAGCAGTGGTCTGATATGTTCATGTCTATAGGCTCATATGTACCTGTGATGACATGTTTACTTAAATGAGTAGTAAAGGGAAAATGCATGGTTAGCCCTGTTTTAAGGTTAATTATGATCATATACAATGGTTCAGATCAAAAAGTTGACAAAACTAGCACTTTTGAGAAAGTCTGATAATTGCTCTACCACCGTTTTGGTCATACAATGGATGTGGGTGGGCACCGTGAAAAATCATTAAAAAAAATATGTTCAACTCTCAATTTCAAAGACATTGATCATTGTATATGATCATAAGTAACCTGAAAAACAGGGCTAAACATGCATTTTCCCTTTACTACTCCTTTAATAACATTATCACTGTCTACAGTAACAATGCTTTAATAAGCATGGGAATGGAGTGTGTTCACATTACTCATCATGATATCGACATTAATGTACATAAACACACACACACACACACACACACACACACACACACAAGAGTGTGGTTGTGTTATACTAACCCCAGCGGAAGAGCAGGGGCTTCTTCATGTGAGTGACCTGGCAGACGTACTCATCATCACTCAGTGGCGTGAAGGCCACACTCCTGGTCAGGTGGAACTGCCAGCCCTTCTCAAAGGCCAGGTCTGTCTGTGTGGCACCAGGCATCTCCACCCTGTTCTTCAGGAGCTGGATGCTGATCTCAGGAGGGTGGAAGTTACTCACATGACAGATCAGGGTGTTCGGCTCCCCAACCTTGCCTGGTTTGAGGCTATAGACCTGGACCTTTTGGGAAGCTGAGGAAGCATCAATGGGACAGTAGATTAAACTAATGTCATCATCAGGAACGCTAAGCAGCTCCATCATGAAGTTACAGGCAGCCACCTAAGAAGGCGCTGTCACAACAGCCATTTCTAAGAAATCGAAAGTTAACTCTGAAGGGGGAATTCCAACTGTTGAGGATGTATGATGTTTAGTACCTTTGCATAACTATTAGATTCTTGTAATTACAGCATTTGAAGCTACAGTTAATGTAGTCTACAAATAAAATGCAAATGACCTGATCAAATAATCTATAAAGTAATCTATTTCTTGTTTGTTTTTTACATTATTGCCATGACAATATGCCCACATACGTAATTGCAAAAATTGGTAGGCCTAACGTTACATTAAATGTAGCCTAGTAACACACTGAATACCATTAAAATATAACTACAATCGTTATAATATAATGTTAATAATACAATAGACTAGCCTACTGCATAATAGGCTTAATAGCCTACACTTAACACCCATGGCTACTTACATTCTTTGGCTTCCACGGTGCAGCAAATGATAACAAGAATAAGAGCAAAAACAGACCTCATGTTCACGGCTGGATATGTAACCAAGTGTTGAATAACAAATAACGTTGAAGACCTGACTAAAGTGGCGCGCCTTGGTCGATGTCTCTTCTATAAAAAGTGAAAGTCAGGACGTATTTGTAGGCTATTGTAGTATTGTAACACCGCCCCTTCACCATTTTAACAGCCAATCAAACCCGTATTTTACTGTTGCTACATAAAAGACAGCTGTACAGGTTGAGAATAATAGGCATTGTAGACCTATAAAAAATAATCTGGGAGGAGGAATATTCTGTGGAAAATCCCAAGAGTTCCACGGGTTATCAATTAACGCAATATATTCAAATGCAGTTTCACTGGAAAATGATGAAATTGACAATTTAGCTTAGGCCTACTTTTCTCACTGATCTATAGCCTACATTTAGTTGTGTTGAGTGAGTTGAGAACATATTGATAGCCTAACTTTATTCTTTGCCGCCAAGCACATTTTAGTATTGCAATCATTGGTCAAGTGTACGTTGTATTAGATGTTAAAGCGCTTAAGATAGTGCAATTGCATTGTTTTTTGTATTTTGTAGGCTATTTGCACAGTTTTTGTACTGTTTGCACTGTCATGTCGTTGCACTGTGCTGTCCCTATCCTGTCGTCTACAACAGCGTATGCCTTAACCCTAGTCAAATCCCTAATATGAAATGTATACATGGCAATAAACTGATCTTGAGTCTTGAATCAGTAATAGAGGGCCCAATCGTCTCCGTTCCCTTTGGTTTGAACTGGTTTACACATAATGGAATCAATGTAAATACCGGTATTCCCCCAGGATGATGTGACGCTGTTGTTAAACACGCCCACACTGACGCATCACGACTCCAGCGGAAGGGATCACTGAAGTGAAGCACGTCTGCGGAAACAGCCTACGTTACAAGGCCGAAAACAGGAAAATTTTTAGACAACATAATACATTCGATTTTTGTTTTTAGGAAGAACAGAATGAATACTGAAAAATACCCAAGATCTTCAATTGAAGATGACTTCAACTATGGCACAAATGTTGCAACTGCAAGTGTGCAAATCCGGATGGGTAAATTGAATTGTTTTTGCTTGGCAGTGTCGTTAGCTAGATAGGCCCTAATATCACACACACACACACAGATGGTGATGGATTCATAATCTGTTTTTGACAACTGTCATGTCTAGGTAACTGTCATGGTCTTCTCAGTTAAAGGGTTAGGTAGCCTACCCATACAGATTATGGTCTGCTGCTGTCGCCTAATAACATAATACCGCGTAAATGTAGGCAAGACTACTATTTCTCACAATAATTATATTCCCTTCACCAGATTTTCTGCGTAAGGTGTACAGCATCCTGTCCCTGCAGATCATTCTGACCACGGCAACATCTGCCATCTTCATGTTCTGTGACCCCATTAAGGATTTCGTGCACGCAAGGTAAGCTTCTTATTGACAGTCAGTAACAGGAGCTAACCAGACGGACCTGGAAAGCAAAAGGTTGTTTGTACTTGTTTAAAAGGCTTTGTTTTTGTGACCATGATCATTTGGGTCTTACATGGGCTGTGTGTCCCTTCAGTCCTGCGGTGGTGTTGGTATCAGCAATCGGCTCTCTGGTTCTGCTCGTGGCCTTGGCTGTGTACAGACATAAGCATCCTGTCAACCTCTACTTGCTGTTCACATTTGTAAGTTTGTCTCTAGTGCAATTACCTTAGTTAAAGACCATTATTATTATTATTATTATTATTATTATTAAGCTAATCATATGTTTCTTTCAGACTCTGTTGGAGGCGGTCTCCGTTGCAACAGCTGGTGAGTTATGTTCCTTGTTCCGCAAACACAACATATTCCCCATGATAATCATATTCACTCATTCATAACCTACACCTAAAGAGTTGATTCAACTAAAAAAAACATTTTCAATGAACATTGAAGCACCTCATGAATATCAACCTATTGTGTTAACCCTGGTAACCCAGTTCTTACACATGCCATTTTGTTCTTTCTCTGCCTACAGTGACCTTCTATGAGTATGCCATAGTGCTCCAGGCCTTCCTCCTCACCAGCGCTGTGTTCCTGGGACTGACTGCCTACACCTTCCAGTCCAAGAGGGACTTCAGCAAACTGGGAGCCGGGTATGGACCAGTATATCAGCTAGTCCTCCCAGATGCACCAGTACAGTGCATCCAGAGTGTATTCATATCCATTCGCTTTTTCCACATTGCCTCTGCCCCAGTGACAGTGCAAGATGAGAGGTTATGTTTTCGGTGGCGTGTGCACGTTTGTTTGTTAGCAGAATTACGCAAAAACTACTGGACCCATTTTCACAAAACTCGGTGGAAGGGTGTAGCATGGTCCAACTTAGAATCAATTAAATTTTAGAGTGGATCCGAATCACAGGTCGGGTCCACAGGCCGCCCAAACACAGCCGGACTGCCCATTCACATCCATTCATTTTTTGGACTATGATTACGCAAAAACTACCAAACCGATTTTTATGAAACTCGGTGAAGGTGTATCATGAGCCACCTTAGAACCCATTACAGAACCCGCAAGAACATGTCCTGGAGACGCTTTCTGCCTTCTGGAGGACTTGTTATTTACAGAAGGAATTAGGTCTCTCTTTTTCACTCCAATTATCATAGAACAGATTTTCATAATGATGTTCAGGCTATTCCTGACTTGGACTGTCAGGCTCTGAAACCAGCAGATGAAAGACACTCAATAAAGGATTGGTACAAACAGCACAAGATGACAGGCCTGACAGAGGAGTTACATTTGCGTAAAGGGTGGTTTCTCTGTTGTCCAATAGCCTCAGTATTCACATCAAATGTAAGATGATCGTCAAAGATGGTACCCAAGTATTTGTATGATGAAACAATTTCCACATTTCCATTGTCTATGGCGTACTCTGTAACAACATCTCTGTTTTGTCTAAAATCAATGATCAGTTCCTTCAACAATGAAGACTATGATACTGCAACTGCATGCTCATGTACAGGCTAGACATGTGCTTTGTTAATGCGACTGAAGAGTGAACTGAATATTGTGTTACAGATTGTTCGCTGGACTGTGGATCCTGATCATTGCTAGTTTCATGAGGGTGAGTTTAGCCCTTTACCTGTGAATTCAAACTTTCCAATGATTGTTATTATTCAGGATGGAGGTAACGGCTTCCTAAAACTTGTAATTCTCCGTCTTCAACATACTTTTACTTCTTGTAGGAATTGTCATCGGTCCATCCGACCATCCTCCTCTTAATCTGAACGCCCTCTTTCCTCTTGTTAGCTTTTTCCTTACACAAATTGGAATTGTCTTCCATCGTCCGTCCATCCACCAGTTCGTCTGAATCCCCTCTCTCCTGTCCCCTCAGCTCTTCTTCAACAATGACACCACGGAGCTGCTGTTCGCTAGTGCCGGGGCTCTTCTGTTCTGTGGCTTCATCATCTATGACACCCATCTCCTGATGCACCAGCTGTCCCCCGAGGAGCACGTCCTGGCCTCCATCAACCTCTACCTGGACATCGTCAACCTCTTCCTGCATATCCTGCGCATCCTGGACTCCATGAAGAAGAACTGAGGCTCCACAGTGCCCTGTGCCGGTGGGGGGAGTGGGTATTTTGAATGAGCGGTGCACTGGTATGTCCATGATAAATGCTGTAGAACAGGTGATTGTCAATCATCGTAACCCATTCGAATTCATCCCTGTATTATAAATCCTGTGTGGTTTTATTTTGGCATTTGTGTTTATTACATGTTTGTTCTAGCCTGGGTCCAGACATTCAAATTCGCCCACTCCACCGAAGTTGACTGATTCTTGGTCTGGTGTTGCTACATGAAACAGCTGTTTTTCAGAGTAAAATGATCAGTCCAATGAGCGTGGCGGTTTCTAATGATTAGCCAATCAGCACCAATACAAGCACAAAGGACTAAGACCGTTGTCAAGCTGTTGTCGAGCATTGTCAAGCTGTGCATTGGGACAGTTTGACATCCGTATTCCTTGAGAGGAAGACAATTGGTAGTAGACTAGTAGCCATACATTACATGGTTTCACTTCTCCATGTTGTCATGGTGTGTTCAAATTCATCGAACGTTTGCAAACTGTTCAACTTTTTCTCAGTTAGATTTTTGTTCTCCACAAACGTTTGCAAACATAAGCGAATGGCAGTTTGCAGTGAACAAAAATGGACGCTGGACATTGGTCTCTAGTGATTGATTAGGGAAAATTGAATGTCCCTCTCCCATGGAAATCTGTTAGAGTGGAAGCAACGCCAGACTGAAGATCTCAACGGAGTGTAACAAGTTGACAGTCTGATATCAGGCTGTTAGTTCTGTTTTGTTGGTACTTTGTTTATTTTGAAAGTGGAATGGCTATTGTTTAATTGCGTGCATGTTGAATGATTCCTTCTTAAAAATTCAGGCAAACTGGTTGTGTACGTTTTTGAGTGGTGTAAATTAGCTTCAAATCGATTATTTAGGAAAGTACTTCTAGCTGAACTCGTCATGCTCCTGTTGTATTTTTCTGAATAACTTCAAATGGCTGTTAAGTACAAACAAGGTTTATGTTTGTAACAAGTAGTACCTATACAGTTGTGATTGTCACAACATGTGAGGTATTATTCTGGATCTGTAAATATACCAGCAGACAGAGGGACTCCTTGGGACCAAATAACATGTTATTAAAAACCATTAATGTAACTTAGGGATCTTCTCTGTATAGTGATGAGATTGTCCGAATGTGAAATCTTGAATTAAAAGACTATGAGAGTCTAGCTTGATATACTGTATAATGTAAATCATTTATAATGGGATTTTCCTTGCCTCTATTTTTGCTCTATGATTAATTTATTAACAAGACCGCAAGTGCAATACAATTGTAATGTGACAAGTACCATAATTGCACGTCTGTTTATTGAAAACTGTAAATTGTAAACTTGTTTGCTCTTGACTAAACGAAAGTGTGATTATTTGAATGTTGTCCCTTCCTTATGAATGTTGTCCTTTCCTTATGAACTAAGACACTTAGCCAAGTTATATAGTGTTTAATTCATGGTTAGTGCATCCTGTCAGCTAAGGATGTCTATCAGAATGTCCTACGACCCATTTTATTGTGCTTAATTCATGGGTGGTGCATCCTGTCAGGTAGGAAATGTTGATTAACATTTCAACTGACTGGATGACAGGTAATTGTTTGTTTAACATGTTCACAAAAGTGTAGCAATTGAAGTTTACTGGACCTGTCAGTTAATAAGTTAGCTAGCTTACATTAGCTGTTCACAAAAGATCCTGGCAGGTAATTGTTGGTTTACCTGGGAGACTTCTGATGCTGGAGCTGCGGTGACCAGGGGGACTGCCGGTCATACAGACAACCTGGGTGTTTTCATGGTAAGGTATCTTTGGAACCGCTGTATTTTTAGGGTACTTTGATGGCGACGTTATCTAGAATTCTTTTTACACCATACACTATATATGCATTACAATGAATTACCTAATGTGTTTTATGACCCATCAAGAAGAGCCAATGGACTGTTTTCTCCCCGCCCCAAGTAAACCTGAGATTGTGAATCTGGGTGGTCAGGGAGGGTGCTCAGCTGATCCAGGACCAGCTATCCAGGATATCAGGTGAGAGGAGTGACATGTCATGTTTTAGGATTAGCACCCTCAGAATCCTCTACAGCAGGGCTATTCAGCTTAGGCCCTGCTGTTGGTGCTATCGCTCAATTCACTTGTAATAGATGTACAGATACGTAGAATTTTAATTTGTTTTGAATTTTAATTTGATTTGTATTTATTTTGTTCTTTCAGAGCAGTGAGGCTGTGCTGCCGTCTCTTGTTAACCCCACTGAGGGTGTCCCTCCACAGCGTGTGCTGTGGAAGGACTGTAAGTGCCTGTAAAAAGAATTGATCATGATGGCAAAGTACTAGTTTACATAGCTAGGTAAAGGTAGTAAGGTTGCAGAAAAGTATAGTTATTGTGAAGAGAGTAACATTTTGACAACAGATGTTCCTGATTGAATTTGAAACTAGAAATGTGCAATTTTAGGAAATTGCAAGTGTGGTTGCCCATTCCGTCATTATTACTTAGTGTTGGGTGTGTGTGTGTGTGTGTGTCTGTGCATGTGTGTGTTGGATGTTGTGTGCATGGACTTGTAGTTCTTCCTCTGGGTTACATTCAAGCCTACAATGGCATGTAAAAAATGTAGTAACCCATTCACACGTTGGTACCGATTTTTCTATTTTTATGCTTTATTGTTCAGATAGATTCCATGCGGCTCAGTTTACAGCTACAGTATTTGTGTCTTCTCACCCCTTTCATGGTGAATGTCTGAACACAGTGAAGGGAACAGTTCAACATAGTATATTATACAGTGGAAAAACCCTGACCAGGTGAAGTCAATGAACCAGGCTTGGGCGTTATCAAGGTATTACAGTGGTATTTAGAAATTGTGAAGGTATGATTGTTAACATTTTTTATTGTACAACCTATGGTTCAAGAGTTACAGACCAAAAGGTAAAGTGGGCTGTTATAGCGCCACCTTGAGGCCCATCAGTGTAATTATTTTTCCTGAGTAGGACTCTTGACTGTTAACCTCTCTGCCAAGTTTGGTAACTGTAGGCCTTAAGGTTTCCGAGATAAAAAATATTTGAACTGGAGATTTTCCCTATTCCCATTCAAGTCAATGGGAATAATTCACTAATAAATTAATATAAATTAAACTATCAAAGATATTGCTCAGCAATGAGGATGAATGGACGTTAGAATGGTTGGATATCCAGACTGATCTGCGGAGTGAATCGAATGTGAGCTTGCAATATCAGGCTGAAGATACCAGGCTAGGCCCTATGCTGCTCCCATTCTACTGTATCTCCCAGACACAGCTCCTTGGTATAACTGAAGATGGTTAATCTAGCCAAGTTATGAGTACAGTATGAACATGAAATTAAATTCAATGAAAAAAGGGAAAACCTTGTGTCAAATTAAACCTTTTGTAAACCTGTGTGATGTAGCTGTATCAGTCTATATAGAATGAGTAACTTGTATTTTTGCAGATTGAATTGTATAATTTCATGAAGATAAAAATCTAAAAAGAGTGAGATCATAATAGTGGGAATTCCTGATAATTCATTATTTAGTAAATGCAAGTGTCAACATCAAAAAGTGAGTGCATGACATTGACAGCTAACAGTGCTGTCCAGGTTCATGGACGTATTGTGCACTGTCAACTTGACAGTCCAAAATGGCGGCGGCCCGGCTCAGCCCCTAGGTGTTTTGGTTCCATAACAGAATGAATGCAGTGTCCACTCTTGTCATTACATGCTCTTTGCTATTATGGCTTCTGTTACTTAGATGTATGCAGTAAAAAAAAAAAAAAGCATTCACCGGAACTGGAAAGCGTTAGCCTAGCTGCTACGTGGGCGCGTTCGTAAAGTCAGTCTAAACACAGAAGCAGTCACAACGGCTAAAAATATAGTTTTACAGTATGGCAGGACTGCCCCGCAGGATAATCAAGGTATGTCATCCACTCCCATAAGAAGTGTACTACACGGAACCACAATGCCTCCTTATTCAACAGCAAAAACACACTGCGGAAAACACGTGCATGGCCATCTTCTATGAGTATGTGTGCTAGCTATGTGCTGCTAGCATGCTAACGTTAGCTACGCTACTTCCCTATGCATCTGTGCTACAGTAACTAGCCTCGCGTCACCAGGTGCTCACCAATAGACTGGCTAGGCTAACGTGCTACTAGCTAGGCCTGTATGGCTAGTTATTGTAACGCGTGATATTTCGGTAGACTGGAAAGACTATCTGCCCGAACAGTTTCATTTGTAATACATCTGGTGGCTAGACCTTACCGAGCTAGTCTACCGTCTTATCCATTAACTCACGGCCAGGGGCTTTATTGAATTAACGTTACTGAGCGGAAGAAAGCTAATAACTACGAGGGAAAGCCTGTTCAGCGCTGCAGGGCAGGGATTTCTACCTTTGCCATTGTAAATTGTCAGTGACGTCAATTAATAATCCACAGGCAATATGGTACAATAGTCATACTCATAATAATCACTTGAGGCTAACATACACACCACTTCACCGGTTCTCTACACTTGCAGTAGGCCTACTCATATATTTAATTATTCAATTTATGTTGCATTTGTCTATGTACTTGCAGTGTGTTCTCTAGGATTTTTTCAGCAGCGGGGGCAAAGGATTTTGGTGTACCCTGGGTGGTGTGAGCGAGTGAATGTCAATCAGAAATTAAAAAATTAAATACATTTAGAACTATTTATTTGAGTATTGTGGTGGTTTACATAATTCACCTACGGTACTTGAGTGAGGTTAATTGGTTCCGCACGATCTGTTATCTTAGGCGGACTTCCGGATGTTATCTCTCTCTCTGCGAGTTGTTTGACTTAGTAATGAAACGTTCTGTTGATGTCTCACAATAAAGTGAAGTTAGCTCCATTGTTCGACACTCCGCCTCCGACTCCAATTCTTCGGCACTACACTGGTGACCCCGACGTCAGTCCCGAAGATTCCGAGACTGAACCGAACATGGCAAATACCGCCGTTCTTAAATTGCCGGAGTTTTGGGAGACGTCCGCGGCAGCGTGGTTCGCGCAGACGGAGGCTCAATTCGCCCTCCGTGGGATCACAGACGATTCCATACGTTATTACCACGTTGTCTCGGCACTCGGGAGCTCCACTGCGGCAAGGGCAGTAAGTTTCATTACATCTCCCCCAGCCCGGGATAAATATGCAGGGCTCAAAGCTCATCTCCTAAAGATTTTCGAACTGTCACGGCCAGAACGAGCCCGACGTCTTTTCGCGATGAATGGCCTGGGGGACAGCAAGCCTTCTGACCACATGGAAATTATGCTGAACCTGCTGGGTGCAGAAGAACCCAATTTCCTTTTCATAGAGCTTTTTCTTCGTCACATGCCGCCGCACGTACAGACAGCGCTCGCTAACACTACTATTACTGAACCCCGCGCGCTGGCTGAGGAGGCTGACCGGTTCTTCCTGGCCACCCAGCGTTTCGCCCCTGAGATGCTGGCCCCGACACGCAGTTACGCGCCCCCAGGCGCTGGTGCGTCCTCTATCAGGGGCCCCATCGCCACCGACGGCCTCGCTAGCACAGGCTTGTGCTACTTCCACGCCCGCTTTGGCGCAAAAGCGAAGAGGTGCCGCTCCCCTTGCAACTACAACGCGGGGGGGAAACGCCAAAGCCTGCGCTCAGTAGCGGCTGTGAGCGTGGGCACGACGAACCGGCTGCTTTTCATCAAGGACACCCTCTCCGGGTGCAAGTTCCTCTGCGACACCGGCGCCCAGCGGAGCGTCCTGCCCGCTACAGCGGCCGACACCGCCGGCGGGGCTCAAGGACCGCCCTTGACATCCGCTAACGACTCCCCTATCCGCACATATGGCACAAAGACTGTGGACTTGTGTTTCGGGGGTCAGCGATTTACGTGGGAGTTTGTCACTGCCGACATCTCCTTTCCTCTCCTCGGCGCTGATTTTTTGTGCGCCCACGGGCTGCTTGTGGACGTTAAGAACGGCCGCCTGGTGGACGCACTGACTTTCTCCTCGTTCGCGTGTGTCCGCAACGAGGCGACATACGGCGGTCTCTCCAGCTCGCTCTCGGAGGGTGACAAATATCAGCTCCTCCTCAGTGAGTTCCCCAGCCTGACACGGCCCACCTTCTCCTCCGCCTCAACTAAACATGGGGTCGAGCACCACATCGAGACCAAGGGCCCCCCGATCCATGCTAGGGCGCGGCGGCTCAACCCTGAGAAGCTGGCGGTCGCTAAGTCCGAGTTCGCCAACATGGAGCGCCTGGGCATTATCCGCCGCTCGGACAGTCCGTGGGCCTCGCCTCTCCACATCGTCCCGAAACCGGACGGCGGGTGGCGACCGTGTGGCGACTACCGCCGCCTGAATGATGCCACTACGCCCGACCGCTACCCTGTTCCCCACATTCAGGACTTCTCTGCCCACCTGGCGGGCAGGCTCCTGTTCTCCAAGGTGGACCTGGTGCGTGGTTATCATCAAGTCCCAGTGCACCCCTCGGACATTCCTAAGACAGCTGTGGTCACGCCTTTTGGGCTGTTCGAGTTTCTGAGGATGCCGTTTGGACTCAAAAACGCGGCCCAGTCCTTCCAGCGGCTAATGGATTCAGCGCTCAAGGACATGCCTTTCGTTTTCGTCTACTTAGACGACATCCTCGTCGCCAGCTCCTCAGAAGAGGAGCATCTGAGGCACCTCCACGACCTCTTCACAAGGCTTGACCAGCACGGCCTGATCGTCAACCCGGCGAAATGCGTTTTCGGGGTGCCCTCCATCCAGTTCCTGGGGCATCTCATCGACATGAACGGGGCCGCCCCCCTCCCGTCGAAGGTGGAGGCCGTTTCCGCCTTTCCCCGCCCACGCTCGGCTCGGGGACTCCGGGAGTTTCTGGGGATGGTGACGTTCTACCACCGGTTCATCCGCCGAGCGGCCCACACCATGCACCCGCTGTATGAGGCCCTTAAGGGCAAAACCCCCGACCAGGACATCGAATGGACGGCCGAAACGGAAGGAGCCTTCGAGGCCACAAAGACCGCGTTGAGCCAGGCCGCGTTGTTGGCCCACCCGTCCCCTGGGGCCCCTGTCGCTCTCACAACCGACGCGTCTGACTACGCCGTTGGCGCTGTGTATGAGCAGTGGGTCGATGGCGCCTGGCAACCGCTCGCCTTTTTCAGTCGTCAGCTGGTCCCCAGGGAGCGTAAATACAGCACGTTTGACAGGGAGCTCCTCGGCCTTTGGCTGGCGATCCGCCACTTCCGTTTCCTTCTGGAGGGCCGTGAGTTTACGGCGTATGTGGACCACAAACCCCTTACATTCTCCATGTCCAAGGTGGCCGAGCCATGGTCCGCCCGCCAGCAGCGCCAGCTGTCATTCATATCCGAATACACTACGGACATCCGACACATCGCCGGCAAGTCCAACGTGGTCGCGGACTGCCTCTCCAGGGCGGTTGTCGGCACGGTGCAGCTGGGCCTTGACTACGCTCGTATGGGCGTGGACCAGGCGTCTGATGTCGGGGTGCGGGCCCTCAAGGCTTCGGACACTGGCTTGCGCCTGGAGGAGGTCGCAGTCGGTGGCTCGGGCGTCAGGCTGTTGTGCGACCTCTCGGCTGGCCAGCCTCGGCCTCTAGTTCCTGCGAACTGGCGGCGGGCTGTTTTCGAGGCGGTGCACAACCTCTCCCACCCCGGCAGGAAGCCGTCCGTGAGACTGGTGGCCCAGAAGTTTGTGTGGCGTGGTCTTAAGAAGGACGTGCTGTCCTGGGTGGACTCGTGTGTGGCCTGTCAGCGCGCTAAGGTGCACCGCCACACCAAAGCCCCTTTGGAACCTTTCGCTGTCCCCGAGAGGAGGTTTGACCATGTCAACATTGACCTAGTGGGTCCGCTCCCCCCCTCGCACGGTTTCACCTACCTGCTCACCATGGTGGACAGGACGACCCGCTGGCCCGAAGCCGTTCCCCTCTCCTCGACAGCGTCTGCGGACGTGGCCCGGGCGTTCATCGGCACGTGGGTCGCACGCTTCGGGACCCCGTCCGACCTCTCCTCCGACCGGGGCTCACAGTTTACCTCGGAGCTCTGGAACGCGGTCGCTGAGGGTTTGGGGGTCAAGCTGCACCGCACTACCGCCTATCACCCCCAGGCGAACGGTCTATGTGAGCGGTTCCACCGTTCCATGAAGGCGGCCCTGCGCGCCGGCTTGACGGACGGCAATTGGGTGGATAAGCTCCCATGGGTCATGCTCGGCCTCAGGTGCGCCCCCAAGGAAGACCTGCAGTCCTCGTCCGCGGAGCTTGTCTACGGCCAGGCACTGCGGGTCCCCGGCGATTTCATTCCGGTCGCCACGGCCCCCTGGTCTGCAGCCCGGCAACGATCCTCCCTGCTGGAGGCCGCCGAGAGGTTCGCACCGGTCCCCACGTCATTGCATGGCGCCCCTGTTTCCCGGGTCCCCCCCAGCCTGCGCTTGGCGGACTTTGTTTTCATTCGCCATGACGCCCACCGCGGGCCCCTACGCCCCCCTTACGACGGCCCGTTCAGGGTCCTGGAGCATGGGGTTAAGGGCCTGGTCGTGGACATTGGTGGTAGGCCTGAGACCGTTTCCATCGACAGGGTTAAACCCGCTCACGTGGACATTTCCCGGCCTTTGGAGTTGGCTCTGCCCCCACGCCGGGGTCGTCCTCCATTGCCCCGCCCCCCTGCCCCTGCCGGGGTGCCCTTGGCCCCGTCGGCGCCCTTGGCCCCTGACCCTATGGACTGCGCAGCTGGGCCCGCGGCCCCTCCCCCTTCGGCCCCTGCTGTGTGCACCCGCCGGGGTCGGGCTGTCGTCCCTCCCCGGCGCGAAGATTTTGACTATGGGTGAATTCTGGGGGGGCTTGTGTGGTGGTTTACATAATTCACCTACGGTACTTGAGTGAGGTTAATTGGTTCCGCACGATCTGTTATCTTAGGCGGACTTCCGGATGTTATCTCTCTCTCTGCGAGTTGTTTGACTTAGTAATGAAACGTTCTGTTGATGTCTCACAATAAAGTGAAGTTAGCTCCATTGTTCGACACTCCGCCTCCGACTCCAATTCTTCGGCACTACAGTATACATTTAAGGCGGGGGAGCTATAGTATAATAGTGCCATAGTATAATATCCTGTGATGATTTGGAGTGACTGGGTCAATTTGGGTGAGTGGGAGCTAGTGAAAAAAGAGATGAATTTCCCATTAAAATAACTAGGCTAATTAGCCTACTTCTCCACCTCGAGCCTCACTTTTTCCATTTTAATATTAATATTAATTCTTAATCGGGAGTTCTAAACTCCTCTTGTATAGATAAATCACATTGTTTGCTCCAACCTGAAACTAATAAAATAAATTATACCCTACACTTGCTTTATTTAAGCGTCCCTTGCAAGGCTCACAGAGTTACAGCTAAAATAATATACAGCATAAAAATATATTGCACAATTATAGTGATAGCCTACTTGTGTTCATGAGGATATTGATAAAACGCATTCACAGGGAATATTTTTGTCAGCCGTCCTTCCTGCCTTTGACAGCAGCGACTGTCAAATATAGTTCATATGTCTATAATATTGCTGTGTAAAATGCGGTGGACGGAGCTTGGAGCACAGCCGTGTCCAAATACACATACTAAGGTTGTGTTTGGTCATTTCATGCAAATACCCCCCCTTTTACCGTGAACACACTCATAGCTAGACTGGACCAGCTGGGTAGACTCAATGAGCTGATAACCACCGTTGTAGTACCATTTATCCGTGATTGCGGGTGTTTGGATCACTCGAGCGAGCTAGCAAAAGGTTATCCTGGATATGTTGAACTAAGTAGCGTTGTAGTACAGGGCCCAGGACTCTTCCTAGAGCTGGCCGCTCGGCCAAACTGAGCAAGAAGGCTTGAGGCTGTAAACGCTGCCAAAGGTGCCTCAACAAAGTACTGAATTAAGGGGGTGAATACTTATGTACATGTGATGTTTCAGTCTTTTTATTTTTAATACATTTGCAAAAATTCCTAAAAAGGTTTTTCACTTTGTCATTATGGGGTATTGTGATTAGATTGATGAGGAAAAAATGAATTTAATCCATTTCGGAATAAGGCTGTAACATAGAATTTGTAAAAATTGAAGGGCCGTGAATATTTCCCGGAGGCACTGTACATGTGTTCCTGTTTCTTCCATATCCTCATGACCCTGTTAATATTGTCTCCTGTCTGTTCTGCACCATGTCCAGGAGACACAGCGCTTGCTTGCAGAGCCTGTTCCTGGGATAAAGGCAGAGCCTGATGAAGGGAATGCACGCTACTTCCACGTGGTGATAGCAGGACCCCAGGACTCCCCTTTCGAAGGAGGCACCTTTAAACTAGAACTTTTTCTGCCAGAAGAATACCCCATGGCAGCTCCCAAAGTGCGTTTCATGACCAAAATCTACCATCCCAATGTGGACAAGCTAGGAAGAATATGTCTGGATATTCTGAAAGGTAAGAGATTGGGAGACGGACACGGTGTGTAAACATCCACACTTCCATTTTTTCATTAGGTATAACTAGTGCAAAGTTCTCATTGGTCTGTTGTGGTTTGTTCTGCGCCTTCATAGGGTCCTATGAAATCTATTAAATTATTTTTTTCCCAAATTCCGTTTCTTCTATTTAAATTTTTCTGAATTCAATGTTTTACGATTTCTGGTTATTTTTTTAATCATTTTTATCATTTTACATGACCCACTATGTCCTCACATGACCCACTATGTCCTCACATGACCCTCTATGTCCTCACATGACCCTCTATGTCCTCACATGACCCACTATCTCCTCACATGACCCTCTATGTCCTCACATGACCCTCTATGTCCTCACATGACCCTCTATGTCCTCACATGACCCACTATGTCCCCACATGACCCACTATGTCCTCACATGACCCACTATGTCCTCACATGACCCTCTATGTCCTCACATGACCCTCTATGTCCTCACATGACCCACTATGTCCCCACATGACCCTCTATGTCCTCACATGACCCACTATGTCCCCACATGACCCACTATGTCCTCACATGACCCACTATCTCCTCACATGACCCACTATCTCCTCACATGACCCTCTATGTCCTCACATGACCCTCTATGTCCTCACATGACCCTCTATGTCCTCACATGACCCACTATGTCCTCACATGACCCTCTGTGTCCTCACATGACCCTCTATGTCCTCACATGACCCACTATGTCCTCACATGACCCACTATCTCCTCACATGACCCACTATGTCCTCACATGACCCTCTATGTCCTCACATGACCCTCTATGTCCTCACATGACCCTCTATGTCCTCACATGACCCACCATCTTCATGTTTGGTTCAAACTCGAAGACACCTCTTCCGAATCGTGTTTCCTGATGCCCACAGCTCAGCCTTATCAGTCAGATCTTTTATTACTTTACTGTTTTCTCTTGTCTAGAGTCTAAGAAAGGTGCTTAAATAAAATGTCATCACTAATACATATTGAATATTTACATGTTTTGGGCCATTGTAAATCTTATTCCAGGGGTGGCCAACCAGTCAGAGACTAAGAGCCACAAAAATGACTGTGGTACCACCCAGAGCCACACCATATATACCAGCGTTTCTCAACCTTTTTTTCAGTCACGCACCCTTCATAAGTACTTAAAATCCCAAGGCACCCCAGTCTAAAATAAGAAGAAAAACATTATTGTCCATTAAATATACATTTAAAGTTAATTTATTTAAAATTAATACATACAACAAGATATTGTCTGACATAATATATTTTGGACTGGGCTGGGTTAGGCTGGGCTGGACTGGACTGGGTTAGGCTGGACTGGGCTGGGTTAGGCTGAACTGGGCTGGGTTAGGCTGGACTGGGCTGGGTTAGGCTGGGCTGGACTGGGTTAGGCTGGGCTGGACTGGGTTAGGCTGGGTTGGCTAGGCTACGTTAGCTTTTGTCGTAAAAGAGAATGACCCACGCAAAGCAAATTATTTTGTTTGCAATAGGAGCGTTTACATGACAAATATTTTTCAATGTGGTTGACGAGCGTATACATGGGATACAAAGTAAACTGGTTGGATGTTTACATGCGACGACGAAACAAATGTTTCGAACGCGCACGCAGCCGTGAGTGATTGCGTTACGATGGTTACAAACAGTTGACTACGGAACTGTCGAGCATGCGCATTAGTCAAGTCTTGAGGATGCGCAAAATGAACGCAGAACGCAGCATCAATCCGTTTCAAGGTAGTATACATGACGGACCAAACGGTTTCGAAAAGGTTTAAACTACCTCCTTGAAAGCGATTGGAATTTCAATCGGGTTGGGGCGTTTCAGTCGGATTGAGGTGTTTATATGACATATTTTCAATCGGTTTGGTCTTCCAAACCTATTTGAAACCGATTCAAACTGTCCATGTAAATGCACCTAATAATTTTGTTACCAAGGTGATTTGCTACCTATATGATTGGTTTGAAGTGGTTCTCACGCGACTTCCTCACTAGCGAAACGAATCATGATTTTATGACAAATCTGCAATAAACTAAAATGGGCGGGAAGAAATGCACAGCGAAACTAGCGAGAGAGAAACGTTCTTATGGAATGAATGAATTTATTTTTTAATGAAAGGATGTAAGAGCCGCAAGCCAACTTTTTTGGGGGGATGGATGGAGGAGCCGCACATTGACGGGCAAAGAGCCGCATGCGGCTCGCGAGCCGCGGGTTGGCCACCCCTGTCTTATTCCATACAATGCAATTAAAAAATACATCTTTGTTTCCTAAAAAAACTCTCTCCTGACCCTTTTCCTAATTGAATTTTCTTACAGATAAGTGGTCTCCAGCCTTGCAGATCCGCACAGTGCTGCTATCAATTCAGGCATTATTAAGCGCCCCCAACCCCGATGACCCACTCGCTAACGATGTTGCTGAGCAGTGGAAAACAAATGAAGTCCAAGCCATAGAAACAGGTGAGGTGTATGTATGGTGTGTGTGTATGGTGTGTGTGTATGGTGTGATGTGTATTTTATCTCAAGGAGCGCAATCGTATGTATTGGGAAAATCTTGACTTTGTGTGCGGAACGCAGCAATACAGTATCTTCCATTACAGAAAGGCAGTATATAATTATTTGGAGGCAAGGCGTGCTCTAGGTGAAGTGGACCACCAGAGTAGAATATATTGCATCAAGAACGTCCTTGTAGGGGTCTTCATGGGTCCACCCGAAAACCCAAGACCTGAGCGGGTCAGGTCCAAATTATTGACGTATCTCACGGGTACGGATTGGGTCTAATAGGATTTCTACAGCTCTTGGGTAAGCATATCTGAAATCGTTTACCCATATGGACCCGATCAGCTTTTTTCTTTTGTGGTGGACCTATTGCATGCACTCTGATATATATCAGACAGAATTGTCAACTTGTTACACTCTTGAGAACGAGAACTTCAGTCTGAAGCCCCCCGCAAAACACAGTCAAAACTACGGCACAAGACGTTGCACGTTCTGTATACAATTACAGGAGCTGATTGTTTTCTATGGTGTGAATAGCCTAATTTCTTCTGCGGTTTAATGGTCGAACTGACATTTCACCTTCTTTCTTGCCTTCCTCCTCTCAATACAACAAAACCGAATTACCTCTTCCTCCAGCATTAGTAAATCTATATCAAGTATCACCATCATTTCGTGGGTGAAAACTGAAGTAAACAAACCAGTATGTGGCGTCTAAAGCCATATAGACTTGCGTGCACCTGCAGTAAGTGTAGGCTGTAACAGACACAGGACGCTTGTCACTGAGCCGATGTAGTAGTATAATGCCCAGAGCTATGAACCATGAGCTGTCCTATTAAGTATAAACTAGGTTTAATGCACCTGTGTGGTGCTGGAAGTCAGATGGAGAAGCTTCGGCTGCCCATTTGAAACTACTGCTGGCCTAAGGTTTGGCGATTATTTTCAACCCCTGCAAAGCCGAACTTCTAAGCTAAAAGGGAGTGTTTGATTCTTCCCATAATCGCTATTATTGCAATTTGCAACCTTACATTTTCTGTGTGGAATGTCTAGGTTTTACAATAGTGGTAGTCAGCTTGCCCTGAAATTGTTTGATAATGAACAATATTCTAGGAGCCTGTTGAACAACCATCCACTACTCTTCCCTCCCATCCCCAGCCCGAACATGGACCAGGCTCTATGCTGGAAACAACATTGAAGTATAGAAGACAGACGGGATACCAAGATGTGATCCAGAACCATACGCCTGTTCTGACAAGAGGATCTCCATCAAGGACACTCTTAGACTAAAAAAAAAAGAAAGAAAAAAAAAAAGTAAAAGCAAGCAAAAAGAGTTAATCTATTTAAAAGATAAAACAGACTACTGCAACATACCTCTGGGTGATTTTTGTTTTCATCACACATTAGCAATGTGTTAGTCTTTGTCCTGGATCACCACTTAGACATATGGACATACACTGATGCCTCTGACATCTGGCAGGGGCGCATCTGTATTGATCTAAGAGGACAGGATAGACCTGAGCAATGTAATGGTAAGTTTCCTCTTGCCTTTTGATAGTTTTAATGAAATTTGTCATTTTGCTTATTTATCACCTGTATCACCCGGTCACACTAGTCTGTTGTATTTTGTCTGTATTAGTCAGTTAATTCCCTATGGAAACCATACTATGCCGGACAGCGTAGACACGACAGATCTGATTTCCATCCAATGTGTCGGTAAAAAAAAAAAAAGAGTTCAGAGTTGAACTTTTGCCGGAGACGTAGTCATCCATTTAGCCAATGAGAGCAACAAAGTCAGTTAGCTTTCAGAAATCCTGTACCCACATTCTACAAATTCAAACAGTGAATTAGGGCTGAACGATTAAGCTATTTTCAATCGAAATCGCAGTTTGAAACAATGTAATTAGCAAATGGCAAAGACTGCTATTTTACACCGTGTCCCATCTACACGCGACGCGAGCGAGCGTCAGCGACAAAATGCGTTCCATTGCTTTGTTTTCTATTGTTATGTCCTAACTGGACGCGTGAAGCGGCGCGACGTTTTACCTGCCCTTTTGACGCTCGCCCTGTTCCTATTTTCCTCCTGTCGCTCACGTTGACAGGTGTTCGTTCTTTAGTCTTCAGTTGGGAATATAGACACATGATGTAACAGAACAGGAAATTTAACGGTTTCAGTTAGGACAGCAAGCATGCGATGTCACGTTCTGCATTCGAGCTACAAAGCTGAAGATAGGAGCTAAGGCCTCGTTCAGACAGTGCGTTAGCATGTTGCAAATTGCGAGGTGCACTGCACTGCCTTTAAACCTACAATTTTTTATAAAAAGAGCAGCTTGCTGAGTTTGCCCCAATAATGCTCTGCGAACGTGATGCTGTGATGTACAAAACGACAACGCAGCCAACTAGCTTTCAAGGCTAGCTTGCTAGTGGTAGCTTGCTAGCTACTCATCAATGAGTTACGAAGCACTGGCTCATGATGGCCAGACAGTTTGTAACGATAATAATGCTACTTAACAAATCAGGCCACAAATCAGTATTTCAATAAGTTGGCTATCAATTCATTTGAATTACATTTCATAGCTAGCCTCTTGTGTTGGCTTGGCTAAAGGGAAGTTGCCAGTTGGCTGGGCTTGCAAGTAGGGCTGTACCTCACAACTATTTTTCAGACGACTAATCTAGCGATAATTTTTTGGATTCATTTAACGATAATTTTTTCTATTGCTTGATTAATAGAACACTTAATTTACCCCAAATAAATATTAAAAATGTCTCATTAATATTTAAATACTTTACTCAATCGTCTTCTCAAAAATAAACAAATGTAACAAGAAACATAGTAGCCTATGTACTGCAGGGTATTATAAAAGTTGCAGAATCCTTCAAACAATTAAACTGTATTGGGTAAAATCATTAGACTATGTTTGTATTTATTTGTGTGGGTAGGGTGACCAGATTTTCAAATGTTACTTAAAGCGTCAATAATCGATTTCCTACCATTAGATGGCAGTAAGAGACTTGTTTACAAACGAAAGGTCTAAAACCTAAAACGTATAATATGTACGTTTAAGGCACAGGGGTGGAGCAAAGTTACAGGCCGTAATTTGGCAACACAGGCAGAAATGCTGGAATAAGACTTGGCGACTGGTACGGGTGCGTCATCGAAGTAGGACATGATAAGGACAGTCTGATATCAGGTGGTTTTAATTAGTTTTGACTAAATGTGGATTTTTTTTGCAGCTTTCACATTGAAACAAAACTGATTTTTAACCACCCAATTGATGAAGGTCCTGAACATGCCTTTTCTCTAGTACATGTGTGCTCATGCTCAGACTCCTTAGAATGATGCACAGCAGCTCAACAGTTGCTATGTTCGATCAATTGACACAGCTACAGTCAAATCAATGTTTAATCTCCTTTTTTTTATACCATGGTGAAAAAGCAATGTATACCCACGGTTCAGCGATTTACTGCCCTCGGTAAAAAAAGAAAAAAGTTTTTTAAAGCACAAATGAGCCTGGTCTCCAGGCACTTGGATTCTGCGCTGAGATAGTGTATGTAGAGATATAACGGTGTGAAAATGTCACGATTATAGGGACCAAAATTATCAGTTATCAGTATTATCGCGGTGTTATAAAATTTGCGGAACATTTTCAAAAAACTACTGATACATACAATGAAATAATTTCACCAAGTTTTATACTGAAAACCACAAATAAAATTAGCACTATGCACTTTTTGTTTGCATAAACATTACGTTTGAGTCTACGTTTGAGTCTTGGAGACTTGCTAACCTTGGTTGATGCTGGGCAATATTTACAGTGAGTTTTTCAAAGCGCAGAAATCAAACACGGTTTTAATGATAATTTCATCACAATAAATCTAATAAAATGTTATTGTGGTTTATCATACCGGTTATTGTTACATCCCTAAGTGTATGGTCAGGCTCATGAACGGCATCGTGTTCACGCTTGACCACATGTCTGTCGTCACTGAGAAATGGTCAACCTCCCGTTTTATCCCGTCCTTCACTGTCATGTAGATTTCAGGGATCGCTGTTTGAGAAGTACTTTTGGTCGGGAAGTACATAGCTTATCAAAGGCATGGCTGGGAACACTGGCTTCTCAACGGTACAGAATGGCACCGATTCTTCAACCAAATAGCGAGTCATGTGCCAGTAAGCGCTCACCACTGACTGCTGTTATGAGGGTACTTCACACCTCACAAAGGCCTCTGAGACTCGCACCTGTCGCTGCCCTGAGGTTGTAGACTTACCTCCTCCCGAGTTTGGTGTGCTGTGCCAAGCCCAGCAAATGCAGCAGGATGGTTAATTCTAAGATGCGATCTAAGATTAGGCATATTTGTCATATGTCTCAAAGCCAAGATGTGACCAAATGGGCGATGTCACATTTGGTTTAGGAACCAGTTTAACACCTGTGGCCATTGTGGTCTATGAGATAGTCACTCTCTTTCCTGCTACTGCCACTTCTGGTAACACTACCTGCGTGTGGTAGTGGCCTTTCAAGCTACACCTCATAGACCGCTCAGGCACATCTCAAATCAACTGTTCCACCCAAGAATCTATATTATTATACCTAATATGGGATTTTAAATCATAACTAGCCTGGGACTGGCTGCATGTAACACATGCAAAAGACTGTTCGCACTTGTGACAACGAGCAACCAAACTTTTGAGCATGTCCATTCAGAGCAGGTCCTGCACACGCTTGTGTGAGGGGTGTTGCGCAACATCGTCTCCGAATTGGAGTGGGGCAGAGACAGAGTTGTCTCTGTTGATAGGAATAGCGAAAATGCTTCTTAGACTAATCTTATTGCAAGTTAGAAACGGAGTTTGAGAGATAAAAAGGTGCAAGATAACGTTTATATAGCCTAAATAAAGAATATCAATTTTCAAAACTGCTAGCTGCCATCTTACTTCTTTGCGACGCGTCGACTGACATTTTGCAAATCGCCGTATTTCTGTAGTCGATGACGTAGATTGTTGACGAGTCGCCCCAGCCCTACTTGCAAGTCTTATCTAGCTAGCCACTAGCTATTTGCTGCACACACAGGTTGTAAAGAATGGTTAGCTAGTTAACTTAGCCAGTCAGTTACACTGATTGTTAGCTATTCTACCTATATACTGTAGCCACAACAACCATTTGGTCAGTGTCAAACTAATGCTATGTTCACACCGCGCGTGGCGAGAAAATTAGCACCGCCCAGTTCGCCCCAATCTCGCCGCAGGATCCAATGGGTTGCCACATAAAGTTCCAAAAATTGAACTTTTGTGAATGTCGCCGTGCGGCAAATCCTGGCCGCCGCGCCGCCGGGTTCACCTGATTCGCGCCGCCGGTGCCGCCCGCCGCCCAATTCGCGCGAATTGTATTGACTTTCAATGTAAACTCGCCGTGCGGCCAGTAAAAATCGCGCCCGGTGTGAACACAGCATTAGTAAACTGTGTTGCAAGCCAACAGCTACTGAGACACCTGTGCAACCCCCCCCCCCCTATCCAACATTAGACCGTTAATGATGTGGGCGGCCATGTTGAAATGATGTCTAATAACAGCTGGGGATTGAGAAATTGCACCTGAATAAGAACATGCCATTTTATTTCATTTTTCTTAGTAGAAAGTCTGTTTTACTTTAAGTGTGGAATGTAAGACTGTAAGAGAGAAACAGAGAAATGGCAGCTGTACTTTTTTTCTTTTTTTTTTAATATATATATAAATACAGCAATTCATATGTTTTAAGTTCTCATCCTTGCTTTAGAATATAGAGCAATTAATAACTGTATCTAATGTGGTAATGCTCCATCACGTTTTAAATCCATAACACAATGAATATTGAACTGAAGCTTGACCTAAAAAAATCAAGGGCTTCTTTTGCAAAAACATATCTCTGTTTGGATAAATCATCTATTCCCTTTATCTGCGATAAGCAGAGCGGAGCAGGTTTTAAATAGTAGGCCTACATTCATCTATTGATGCTGACGTTAGTAAAATCAACACAGTGACAACATACAGTATGGCACATGGACAGGCAGTTGGCGGATTCGTAAAAACATTCACACACCGTAATATTTATTCACAAGCACAGTCAAACTTCTCAATAGAATAAGCTGTCTGTCCACGTGCTTCTGCGTCAGGATTGTTGACTTAAACCCATTCCTACACGTCTCGTCATATTCAAGTCTCGTCACAATATGGGAGAGGGAGAGGTAGGTTATCAATTTAAAAGCGAGTTTGGAGTTTCATATTTCTTCAATGGGAATCACAGTTTGTCCTTTTCCCAGAAATGTTCATAGTGTACGCATGGGTAAGAGCTGCCGTATGGGCGCGAACATTCTCCTGTCAAGTTTTTTTTTTTTATGGATCATAACTAAGAGAGAAGTGGCGTAGGCCTATGCATCTTTCGGGGCCTGTTTTGTGTGGATACAACCTTTATAAATGAGACCCCAGGTGAAATATGTTCACCTATTAGTGTTTGAGGTCATTAAACTCCGAAACTCTTTTATCTCTGTTCAAAATCGCTCCAATCTCTGTCCCCTTGCACTTGCGTTCAAGAAAACAAAAAGTTATGCACAACAGAAAAGCTACACCTCACTATCTGATTGGCCATATACAAATATCTCGCTATTTAATTATTTTTAAATATGTATTGAAAAGCAAGGAAGAGAAGGGCGGTGGTGTTTTCTGGACAAGGCTGGTGTCCAGCAGGACATACGGTCAGATTTTAAATGGCATTGTGGCATTGTTTACAACTCCTGCCGGAAGGATGGAGTGGACAAGGCTGTGTGAACATCAAGGTGTGTACATCAATCAAGAAAGTTTTTTTTGTTTGTAATCTTTTGTATTTCTTTTCTGTGATAACTAATGAAGAGCATGTATTCAACCTAAGCCCAGTTCATGACTGCTGTGGTGAAAACTCATTTTTATGAGTTGGGGAAGAGGGTGGTATAAACTTTAACCTGAAACCAGTCAAGTGAAAAAAAAACACAAGCACTTAATTGCCGAAATCCCTCTTGGCATGTGTGCAAATGGTATGTTTTAACGTAGTAAAGCTATTTTTGTCATTTTGTTTGATCTCTTTCTTACTACTCAATGGACTTATTGGATTCTGGTTGACTTTCGTTTATGGCTCAAGATTGTTCAAAATTAGGAGAGAACTAACAAGTTTAAGGGATTTGGAGGTAAAGGCATCATGGGTGTTGTCATTCCTGGTTTTTAGTTTAACTTATATCTAAATACTCCACTCGTGTAAATGGCACAAGAGAATGTTCTCAGAAATGGTACAAAAGCAGAGCATTTGCATATGTTGATCTCCCAACTGTAAATAAAATGAGTTGAGTAATATCATTTCTATCGTTTCAATGGGATTTATTTGAGGTGTGTCGGGGCAACATTTTAGAGATGCATTTGAATGCTTAAAATATTAAAATCATACCCTTGTGATCCCGCTTGCAAAACACCAGCCTTATTGAAGTGATAGCAGTCATTTCCGATACAAATGAAAACAACAATTGGATCTATTGTGGCTTTCCGGTGGTATTAGTCCAGCTATATTAGCACATTTCAGATGAATGTTTGACACGTGCCGTCGCCTCAGCTGTGTGCAATAAACAACTGTCATTTGGGTTCTGTGACAATCGTCTTTGTTTTTTTTCTCCCCCTTCTGTAAATGTGGAATAATTAGTTTTTTTATGACAGCTGCAGGCCATTATACCGTATGTCCCTATAGAGGGGGACGACTGGTTAATGTGAGACCTTCAAAATATTTTTTTGATCAAAAAAATATGCAAACTCCATATTGTTATCCTACCTGTGTTTATCAATCCTGTTTTTCCTGAGAAAAACACAACTCAGACTGTTTTGTTTTTGTATTAAACATGATTACAGCACCCGTAAAAAGGACACTTCTCCTGACCTGCCGGATATTCTCTGTGCTAATAACGACCCTACTCTAAATTGTTCAAAACAAGGCTAGCTAGATCCTGGAGGTCAAGGGGAATCTAATGATGTCACCTCTTGACATTTGGTCGATTTTACTGACCACCAGAAGATGACCGATTTCATTCAACAGCTGTACATGATGACATGCATAATGGGTGGGGGACGACAGGTTCACTGTGCACTTGTTTAATTTAGCTTTATAAGCCCGTTACCAGCAAACGACTGTGATTAGGATGGAGGACAAACACGTGAGCATGCTCCCTATAGGTCTTCCCTTTAATTAGCCGATGAAAATACTTTTCATCCTAACCTCAATGCAAAACAAGTGTTTATCTTAGCCTCAAGTTGTGGCCGAATCCCTTCTGGAATCCATATCAATTTCAGCTGTACTATGCATGAATATTTACCATGAAAGCTATCTATACTATCTAGACACTTCAGCATGTACATGCAAATGTGTTTAAATGTGTGTAGCCGACAGAACATTTACCTTTTGGAGTTCGCACACTGATTGGGATACAGAGAGAAAGGAATTTAGCAGGGACTAAAATGGCTGCTATATTTGTGTTAACCTGTGGATGGCAGCACTTGCAACTATCAGCATCGACCAGACGGAAGTGATAAAAGAAGTAACGTGACCAAAACATCATGGCCGCGCTCATGGCTGGGACACAATGTGAGTGTAGTCTTTTAGTATGTTAAGACACTTGAGACCCAGACTTTAACTTTCTACATTTATCATGACAAAATGACATGTTGACCAAAGGCGATCCTTCAGTATGACACTCGGACGTGTTTCCTTCGCTTTGGGAATGAGAATACGATCAACAGTTGAGCTGAGGTCATTCCTCACCCTCTCAGCAAGACGGTCTAATCCCTCTCATCATGGCTCAGATAGCGGGTCTGAAACACCAACCGAACCGGTTCCCATCCCGCAGAATGGGTTCACTAAAAGGAATCCAAGCGACTGCTCGGTGCTGCTCTTCCCCGGACAGGGGAGTCAGTTCGTGGGTATGTGTCGCGGGCTTTTGAAGTACAGGAACGTGAAGGACATGTTCGATGCCGCACAGAAGATACTTGGCTACGATTTGCTTTCTCTGTGTCTCCATGGACCGGAGGATGAGCTGAGGAAGACGGTCCACTGTCAGCCCGCCGTGTTCCTCACATCACTTGCAGCAGTGGAGAGACTAAACCACGAAAACCCTAAGGTAAGTCCGCAGGCATGTCTTTGCCTACTTTACTGTATGTGCTATGATGATATTATTATTATTTATGTGCTATGATGATATTATTATTATTATTATTATCACTATAAATGTGTGCTAAGCGCATAGAATGTTTCTAGCCCACTCACTTGCATGCACAGCAAGCAGTCAATTCCATTAGCATGCAACAAAATAGTATTGGGTTGCTACTAGAAATTCATGTCCTTCCCTACAATGCTACAGTGAACCTAGGTTCAATTAATGAGAAAGTGCATTAAAGGTATTAGGCTCCACTACATGGTGTATGGCAGATTCAATTAATCTGTGCATCTGTTTGCTATGTATTGCACTTGAACTCCCAGGCTATTGAGACCTGTGTGGCAGCTGCAGGATTCAGCGTGGGGGAGTTTGCCGCCTTGGTATTCTCTGGGGCCATGGATTTTACCGAGGGTAAGTGTAACCGTGGTAACCATTACCCTGTCCAATCCAGGACTCTTCCTAAAGGAATTACAGCTCACACGCCGAGAAACCCAACCGGGCTCTCGCCTTCCTCAACCAAATACGTTCTCTGTGTAAACGCCTCTCTGTGAGAGAATGCAGAATAGTGCAGCGCGCGTTTGAAATGCCTCTCCCGTCTCCCAGCTCTGTATGCAGTGAAGGTGCGAGCGGAGGCCATGCAGAGGGCGTCCGAGCTGATCCCTAGCGGGATGCTGTCTGTGATTGGTCGACCGCAGGCCAAGTACAAATACGCCTGTCTGCAGGCCAGAGAGCACTGCGCCAGCCTGGGCGTCCAGCAGCCCGTCTGCAGCGTCGCCAACTTCCTGTTCCCAGACGGCAGAGTCATCGCTGGGCACCGCCAGGTAGGGAGGAAGGGACCGAGGCCAGTGAGTCTAGTTCCAGGAGAACTAGCTCTAACTCACTAACCTAAACTAAACATGCGCAGCCATGACAGTGAGTCTAGTTCAGGAGAACTAGCTCTAACTCACTAACCTAAACTAAACATGACAGTGAGTCTAGTTCAGGAGTGCCATAGCGGCCGTATCGGCCATGACAGTGTGGCTTTTCAGTCCTTCCTTGTTTTCTTACCTTCATATGTAATCCGGTGTTGAGTCAAGCCCTTATAACCCACGTCAGATGTCATTTTACTGTCTTATCAACTTCCTACTGTCGTCTCTGCAACGTCGCCCCCAGGCACTTGACTTCCTGCAGGAGAACTCCCGGCGACATCACTTCCTGCGGGCGCGGCCGCTCCCAGTGAGCGGTGCATTCCACACGGAGCTGATGGCGTCTGCCACCGAGCCCCTCAGAGACGTCCTCCGACAGCTGGAGGTCAGTAACTTACATTAACTCCATATTTAAAGGTGTAATTAGTAGGATTTGTCTAGTTTGGATGTTGTGTTTTGTTCAAACTTCTCCCCTCCTCCCCGGTCCTTCCCCGCTCCTCCCCCTGACCGCGGTTGCCAGGTCAGACAGATTTTCACATCTGCAGTGTAACATCTGCAAGTCGGCAAGAAATGAATGACATCCCACACACTAATAACACCACAGAGCTAAACTGATCCACAAACACAGATAGGCTTTTCTCCTGTCGCGCAAAGCGATGATAATCCATTCAAAGTCATTCAAAGTAGACTACAATAAAGTTCACTCCATACCGGCAGCATTTTGACTTGTTTGACGTGCACTTGTTCATTGTTGTTTTGTTGTAAGCACCACAGTGTCGGAAAAAAATCCTACGTATGTAAAAGTACAATGGCAATAAACGTATTCTGATTCTGAAACGCTATCGAGGGTAGCTACAAATACAAGCCAGTTGGCTAGCTAGCAAGCTGATGAGAACTAGCACTATCAGTGGTAAACCCCTCTGGAATAGTTCTTCCCCTCCAATCCTCGGTGGGTCTATCGGGGGAAACCTCTTTCTAACGGGAGAAAACACTTTATATCATCCGATAGCTCGAGGGAAATGCACGGGAGGGTAGACACTTTATAGTGTTATCTGAGCTCAAGACTCAAGATCTGTTTATAATTTTTATTATTATTATTATTGTACATTGTATTTGTTCTGTTGTTATTTGTGTATCTGTGTGAACTCGTCAACACTGTAAATGAAGGAAACCTCAGTGCCTTGCGAGTATATATACAGTAAAAGTGCATGACACCAGCTAGCCTAAATAGCTAACTTAGCTGACTGGCTTGCTATCTGTGTTAGCCAGCTAGCTAACAATATAACACCCTGCATTTAGCTAGTAAGAGCGGCTTACCTGTCTAACAGAAAACAAGCCAACTCTGTGTCACTCTTCATTCTCATCCTCTGCTTCAGTGTTCACCAGCGGGTTAGGTTAAGGTTATCCCAACCCCACATTCACTCTTGTTTTTGAACGAGCTTTGTCAGCTTGGCATTTTGCCTCGCTATATTTTTGGTATTTTAGGTTCTGCCTCCGCCATTATCTTGGCTTCTCACTTTAATTCAGTTGGATTGCACTCTTCATGGATACGGCAACTTGTATATTGAGGGCTCAACCACCCGTGTTGTTGGTTGAGGGGTACCCCCACCCCCCCTCCCCCCAACTCCACCCCCACAGCCCAAAGGTTGACGCCCAGAAACGTCCAGAAGAATGAACAACAACGAAATACAGCCAGATGGAGTGCAGATAAACACACCACCATACATTCTAGTGAGGACTAAGTAATCATTCAGATGTACAGCACTTTGGTCGACTGCTGTTTTAAACGTGCACTATAAATACATTTTGATTTGATTTGAGAGGGATTATCTTCGTATGACTCTATACTTTAGGAAAATCCTACTAAGTATACTTGTAAATGAACATGAAAGTGTATGAATGAATGAACTAAAACGTCTCTCTCACTCCGGTATGTTCAGGTGCGGCGGCCTGAGATCAGCGTCTACTCCAACGTGGACGGAAAACGCTACATGAGCGAGGACCACATCCGCAAGCAGCTGGTCAGGCAGCTGGTGTCCCCGGTGAAATGGGAGCAGACCCTTCACGAGGTGTATGAGAGGACCCAGGGCCAGAGCTTCCCCCACACCTACGAGGTGGGGCCCGGGAAGCAGCTGGGGGCCACGCTGCAGAAGTGTAACATCAAGGCCTACAAGAATTACACAAACGTAGAGGTGACGGCTCACGAGGACTGAGAAGGACGATGTGCGCGTGACTTAACTAGGGCATTCACAACTGGCCTGACCCCAAGCCTAACCCTACTGTAAACACACACACACAGACACAAAATAGAATGTGTACACGGTCAGTAAGTAACCCCAACCCTAAACTGGACTGTGAAGATGTACTGGACTATGTGCCAGCTCAGTTTGTTTACCATTTGAGCAACAGATCATTTCCATACAGCCAGCCAATCACTGCAATGATCTATGATAGCGTGTGCAACCTCACACAATCCAGGATGTGCAGAGGCATTTTTGTCTTAAGACATGTCGTACTTGTCTAACCAACCATAAATTGGCCTTCTGTGTGACAAAGTGAATTAAATTAACCCATTCTTACTGGCCACCCATATGGTTGTATTTATCTTGTGCCGTTGAATAAATATCTTGCCTTTATTAATAAGTAAATGTTTTTGGTTTTATTTTTAAGATTTATTTTGATGATGGACAGTCATTATCAAATTTGTAATAGAAAGACCAGCTTCCATTGTCTGGTTTAACAAGCAGGGCTTCATGATCATATAAAATACTGCAGGCCAGTAACAGTCTCCTTAAAGGAGTAGTAAAGGGAAAAACATGTTTAGCCCTGTTTTAAGGTGACTTATGATCATATACAATGGTTCAGATCAAAAAGTTGACAAAACTAGCACTTTTGAGAAAGTCTGATAATTGCTCTACCACCGTTTTGGTCATACAATGGATGTGGGTGGGCACCGTGAAAAATCATTCAAAAACATGTTAAACTCTCGATTTCAAAGACAAGAAGCTCATCGAGTGGGTAATTGGTGTCCCTTGGTGTTCTGACATCAAATTCGCCGCAAAGTATGAATCCTGTAGAGTTTTATTGATCATTTTATGAAATCCATTGACTTGTATTGACGCGACTGTTGTAGGTGTGTAGATCAATCTGCAGAGGGGATTCAGGAAGCGGAACTACTTACGGTAGCTATTGTTATTGTTTATGTTTACACACGTATGTGCTGCGATTAAATAGTTCTATGCTAAATATTTAAAAAAGCCTTTCCAGATGAACTAGAATCTTACTTTATAGCGAATTATATGTCAGAACCCCAACTAACACCTCGGTGAGTTTCTTGTCTTCGAAATCGAGAGTTTAAAATGTTTTTTGAATGATTTTTCAAGATGCCCACCCACATCCATTGTATGACCAAAACGGTGGTAGAGCAATTATCAGACTTTCTCAAAAGTGCTAGTTTTGTCAACTTTTTGATCTGAACGATTTTTCCCTTTACTACTTTAAACATGCTGTCTCCATTTTCAAACCAAACAATTATGATATTTGTGATCAAATCCAGTTCAATACCATTCATTATAATTAGTAGGAAAGCAAATCAAAGAGCATAAAAGAAAAAATGCGCAAGCACTCAATAAAAAGATTATAAAAAATATTGTGGCCAAAAGACCAGCCCATGGCCCCGCAGTGCAACGGTCATTCTTTCCACTTCTCCCAGAATGCAGTGCAAATGATTGCCGTGGCCACCAGTGCCACTGCAGCCAATAGTCCTGTGGACCAGCCAGCACAGGTTGCAGGTTGAATACTGGACACCTGGGGAGAGGAGACCCTAGGTTCATATTTCAGACACACTGTAGATAGAGCATTGTGATCAATGTATCATAAAAACTGAAAACAATTGGCCTAATAATGACTCCCTCATACAATTGATCATCACTCATCAAACCTGGTTGAATGAGTGTTCAGTAAAGTTGGATCCTGATGGTCAACAGTGTCACAACTGCTTCTTTCCCTCCCATACGTGTAATGGTGGAGCGACTGGCTGGAAAACATCCCAGTTTCAAGCTTGTTTCTAATATCTATCCCAAAATCTGATTTGAGATGGTGGCCCTCTTACCCAGGCTGTCCAGGTGTGGGCTCTCAGCGTGCCCTGACCAGACGTGAGGCCTGCTCCCCAAGCCTTCATCACAGCAGACCAGCTTCTAATTCCCCACAGCTGTCCACCAATCCCCCTGGAAGAAAGTCACATGGATCCTATACTTTACAGTATGTTCTTGACATTTTTACATACATATTTTAAAATCATATAGTTTGATGCTTTGTGTTCAACAGCTTGATAAAGTTTGTATGGAGCATCTCTTCATGCATATGTAGCAAATACACTGTCCATACATTTAAATCTGCAGTATGTACACTAACGTCTGCAGCATGAGCTACGCGCTAGATATGAGTTAACCAGGGAACATTACACCTGTCAAGTTAAACTCAGTTTGCTTCAATCTCACGGTTTGTGGGTTTGGGTATTTATAAGGCCATAGAAGAGTGCCTTGTGTTGCAAATTATTATAATAATTATAATTGCTGTAGTAGAGTGAAACAGAGGAGCTCAATCAAGGATCCCTCTCAATTTATCATAGCAATATAGCAATACTTTACTATAATATATTTGCACTTTAAAATGTTTAAAATCGTACATACGGCAGCTTTAAAGTAACAAAGTAAAGTCAGGTTTGACATAAATTCTCTCATAAATGTGCATTACTGTATGCACTAGCATCTCTGAACTTCAGGTTATGCACTAGTCGTTCCCAGATCCATGCATGTGATCATCTCTTCCTCTCTGACCTGTAGAGGTCCCTGGTCAGGCGCTGGGCAGACCGCGCCATGTGGACAGAAGGTCTCTCTGCCCGGTCTCGATTCAGCCGGTCTCCAATCTCTGCCAACTGCTGACCGACGGTCTGAACAACCCTGTCATTCATCCTAAATGAAAGACAGACACATGCGTTTTCAATTGCATATGACTTCATAGAGGAAATCACTGACTAAATAAAATTAGACTTGATTTGTTAAACAAAACCGAGATTGGGTTTTCACCTCATACTAATACATAGGGCACAAGGTTTTACAAAATAGTTTAAATGGGCTGTTAATTTTTTATTTTGAATGTTACATCACTGCATACCTATTTCTGTAACCTATCTGCAACCCCAGAAGGGTGATGGTGATGTAATGGCTTATTTGCGAGTAAGTCCTTCGGGGTTGCAGAAACAGCATCAGGAACAAGACCTCAGAGCACCACTGACTGACGCTGACCTCATCAGCAAGGCCCCCCCACTGACGCCATATTATTTGGTACATTATTTTAGATTGCTGTGTATATTGTTTTGAGTTATATTTGCCACTTCTATTTGCACGGTATTGTCTTCTCCATGCACTTTGTTTATCGTAATGCATCAGCAGACCCAAACAAATTCCTCATATGTGAAAAATATAAACCCGTTTCTGATTCTGTTAATTCCCACCAAATGATACGTTAACATCGTATGCATGGTGGAATGATGGAAAACATAAAACAGTAAAGTACATTTAAACTATTTATCCACACCTCCATATTCAGTATATTCTTCACCCACACCTCCATATTCAGTATATTCTTCATCCATACCTCCATATTCAGTATATTCTTCATTCACACCTCCATATACAGTATTATACTTCATCCACACCTCCATATACAGTATTATACTTCATCCATACCTCCATATTCAGTATATTCTTCATTCACACCTCCATATACAGTATTATACTTCATCCATACCTCCATATTCAGTATATTCTTCATTCACACCTCCATATACAGTATTATACTTCATCCACACCTCCATATTCAGTATATTCTTCATCCATACCTCCATATTCAGTATATTCTTCATTCACACCTCCATATACAGTATTATACTTCATCCATACCTCCATATTCAGTATATTCTTCATTCACACCTCCATATACAGTATTATACTTCATCCACACCTCCATAGTTATAGTTATATACTAGTTAAAACACCTCCATAACTCGGTTTCAATTAAAGTTATTAAAACCTGCTCTGATGGATGGGTTCAGAAATAAGTTTTAGCGAAAACCATTTCACATCTTTCACATCTACATCTTGTGTTAAGCTGACTTTGTTTTGTCTGTAGTGTTAGGGTTAGTTTCTGATTGATTGATTGATTGATTGATTGATTTTATTGATTTTTAAGACAGGGACAAGGTATAGTAGACATTTACCCTATAGAATAGGGAGAGATGCACTGTACAAGGTTATAGCTAAACAGCTAATTTCCACCCGCAGTCCCTGGGCAAATAAATATACAGTCTTAAAATAGTGGGGCAAATAGTATACAGTAGGAGAGTTACATACATAGAAGGAATAGAAAAAAGTTATGTAGCAAAGTTATCTACCTAAGGTCCGCATCAAACAGGGAGCCGTAGTTGACGGCCACGCTAGGTCCAGCCTGGAGGGATGTGACACAGCTCCGCTGTCTTGTTTCTTCCATCATTTTGCTTTCTAGAAAAAAAGGTAACATTTTTGATTTTGTGTGAGCATTGTTGTTGTTTTTTAAGCTGACTTTAATACTATAATATTTTTAAGTTACCCTAACCCTAAAATTAGAGTTGGCTGTTTTTTCAATAGGGCATCTGCCCTTCATCCTACAGTGTGTGTGTGTGTGTGTGTGTGTGTGTGTGTGTGTGTGTGTGTGTGTGTGTGCGTGTGTGCGTGCGTACGTGCGTGTTTGCGTGCGTGCGTGCGTGTGTGTGTTGGGCTTCTGTAACTTTCCAACACCCTTAATCTACCTGTGTAAACACTGGGCCACATCACCTGAGGAACATGTAGATGTTTTGGAGAAGATGCCAGTAACTCACTTCACTTTGAAAAGACCATGATGGGATGTGAGCAACTCAGCATTCAACAATAGAGCTTTCTTTGTGTGGAATCTTCCCAGAGGCACAGGCAGTATGTGTCTATGTTGTATTAAGTTATGTTTGTTTAGGTTCTTGTATTGCTAATATCCTACGGGTTCATTCATGTATTGCACTGCTATTTTCCTTCCTTTATGAGGATGTATTGTGTATTTTGAAAATGGCAAATCTATTTTGTGTGTTTGCTCGTACAGTCGTGTCTCATAAGCCCATATGGGCTGGGCACCAAGAAGGGGTGTGACACGGAAATTCAATTAATCAATCAATCAATTAGTCAATCAATCAATCAATCAATCAATCAATCAATCAATCAATAATATATTTACCTATTTGATCTTATTGTACTGTCAATAAGTTAATTGTTTATATCTTTATCACATTTGAATTAGGATTAGAGTTCAGATATATCAGAAATGGTGAAAAATTGCCCAATTATATACTGTCTGTATCCTAAATACTGCAAATGACAGTATGTCTCCTACAATCTCCTTTCCCCTGTCTCTCCTGTTTTAACTCAATCTGCTCTGCCCAGTCCTCACCTGGTCTCCCTTCCCCCACCGCGCACAATCACGTGCTTAAGGTCTGAATGCAAATTAGGGATTTTCATTACTCAAATCTACCAAACGGCTACCATCATACAGACAAATTGCCAACTGGCTACACTTATATATGCTTCTATTGTCTATGATATTTATATTATTATTATTATTATTATTATTATTATTATTATTATGTTAAACTACAATGGCAGAGTAGTTACAGTTTGTAAGGAATATTTGGAGGACAAGGGCAAAATTTTATCTTATCTTCAAACTAAAAAGGTACATGAGAAGCCAGTATATATAAAAAGTGTTGACCAAAGGAATTAAGTTATCACCATTCAAAATAAAGAAAAATAATTGTGCCATAATGCTAATGTTTAAAATGTATTGTCATAACAGGAGAGATGATGTCATCACTGTCTTGCCAAAACAAACAAAAGGTCGTTTTGAAGATCACTTCTTTGGAATATTCTCTCATAATTACAGTACGTCTTCAGTTATGTAAAATGTATTTACTTCTTAAATCAATGTTGAGAAAGGTGTCTTTTAACCACAAACCGTTCAAGCAACTCAACACTGCTTGTCAGACTGCCTCAGAAAATAAATTATTAACAGGTGCATCAAAGTAAAAGGTTACACTTACCCAATTTGTAGATTAAAGTTGACGCCGCCCTGTAATAAACATAAGCATTAGTCCTATTTGCTCAAAGTGATAAAAAAAAAACATAATTTTAAAACGCAGTCGTTCAGTACAGTACTTACAGCAGCGCCCTTTAATCTTGTTGTTTTCAGGTAACCCAACTGCCACAATGATCACATCACAGCCGCACCTTGGCAGCTACACCCAGGAAGTCTTTAGGTTGTGTTTCCGTTATTCACCACTAGAGGTCACTCTGCACCTGCAAAAAATACTCCCAAACCCAAGTTCCATGATTTAGCTAATCAAAAACAGATTCTAATATAGCACTAGGCCTGTTTAGTCAAAACTTTAAAGAAAGTCTTTAGGAAACTCATTAGATCTAACCCTTACACTGACTTACCCTTTAGCTAGCTATAGTTTTTGGCAATAGCCTATACGAAGTTCAATATTAAAATCACGGACCACTCTAGAATCTATACATTTTATTTTAGATCAAAAGATCTGACAAGTCATGTGTCATTTTTTGAGCTAAGAACAGCACGATCACCTCGACAGGTTCTTGTAGTAGGTAAGGTCTCCCTGGAGCATCTATGCAGGTATAATGTAAACATTTATCAAACTGCATAAAAAAGCATTCATATTGCTCGATCGCCCCGCTGGACGGGACGAGCCGAGCCGAGCCGAGCCGAGCCGAGCCGAGCCGAGCCGAGCCGAGCCCAATGACGACATCGTCGGTGCGTCCCCGGTTGCTAGGTGATTCACCCGGAAGAGCACAGACTGTGGTCTCGTCTTCCAGCTGACTCCCTTCATGGATCAATACAACCGCAATAGCTTTCATGCAAGATAAATAATTGCCGAAGACATGGATGAAGCTTATAACATAGTAGTGTATAGTAGCTAGATTTTCGCTGTTTTAAAATAAGAGAATTCCCCACAAACGCAACTGAATGAGGTAGTGCTAGGTAGAATCTCCAAGCCTTGCAGTTGTTTTAGGGTGGATCCAGACCTAGACTAGACTCTCTGATGGTGATGACCGGTGGTTTCTCAAGATCAATTTGCAGGTATAATAGCAGGCTAACTTAGCTAGCTACCACAGTAAGCACTCAAATAGCCCCGGCGGTTTGATAACTTCGTGCTCAATAATCGTACAGTATGTTTAAATGTGCAATGAAAGCTAGCTAGTTAGGCATTGAATGGATGACAAGATGCCCGAGGCAACCGCTGTCGCTACGAGCTACATTGCCTTGGTTTTACCTGACTAATGTTAGCTTGCTAACCGTTTACAGACTTGCAGGGTTGTTACCCTATACGTGCAATATTACTGTAAATGAATGCATTATGTCTGTACGAGCTTAACCCAATTGTGTGTGTGTGCGTGTGTGTGTGTGTGTGTGTGTGTGTGTGTGTGCGTGTGTGTGTGTGTGAACACCTCAGGTGGTACCATGGCTGGTAAGGTGAAATGGGTCACTGACATTGAAAAATCTGTGCTGATCAACAACTTTGAAAAGAGAGGATGGACACAAGTCACAGAGAGCGAGGACTGGAACTTCTACTGGTAGGCTGTCGTTTGAGTTTCCCATTAATCGCTGTCTGACACACCCCTTGTTTTATGCACTGGTGGAGGTCTAACTGTGTGTGTGTGTGTGTGTGTGTGTGTGACCTCAGCTAGGGTGACCTTGACGTTCCTCTCGTTTCTACCCTAACTGTACCCTTAACCCAGACGTTCCTCTACCCTACCCCTAACCCAGACGTTCCTCTACCCTACCCCTAACCCAGACGTTCCTCTACCCTACCCCTAACCCAGACGTTCCTCTACCCTACCCCTAACCCAGATGTTCCTCTACCCTACCCCTAACCCAGACGTTCCTCTACCCTACCCCTAACCCAGACGTTCCTCTACCCTACCCCTAACCCAGACGTTCCTCTACCCTACCCCTAACCCAGACGTTCCTCTACCCTACCCCTAACCCAGACGTTCCTCTACCCCGCAGGCATACATTCATGCCTGCGGGGGGAGGCTCTCTCTGCACTGTCCACAAATGTAGTATACATCTCTCCCATTATTGGGGCCCCGCTGCCCCAGACGTCTGTAGATATTACTTGACTGGAGAGGGGGAAGTAATGTTGTAATACTTCCACGTTGCCCTCAAATGTACCTCATAGAATTTGGTCTTAAGACTATCTGTTCTTTCTTCTCAGATGTACAGGAATACGTAGGAGTAGGCCCTAGGGGTTGACATGGGGTAAAGGATTTTAAGACCAGATGCCCCTGTTCAGTCGAACTCCATTTGAACTGTGTCCTAGGATGAGCATCCAGACAATAAGGAATGTGTTCAGCGTGGACACCGGCTACCGACTGACCGACGACCAGATGGTCAACCACTTCCCCAACCACTATGAGCTGACCAGGAAGGACCTCATGATCAAGAACATCAAACGATACAGGAAGGATCTGGAGAAAGAGGGCAGCCCATTGGCCGAGAAAGACGAGAACGGGAAATACATCTATTTAGGTACAGTAGGAGGAGAGTTGAGTTGTGAAAAGGCTGAGCTTGAATCGTCCACTGGCTGGTGCAATCAGTCACTAACCATAACCCTAACCCATCTCACCAGACCACTACAGTAGACTCATAATGCCCAAGATCCACCAAAAGCGGGCAGGGCATTTTATTGTGAAACGTAATTGTTTACGTTGTTTGTTGACAATGGTAAATTAATGGTAAATGCACTGCACTTATATAGCGCTTTTCCACCTTAGCGGCACTCAAAGCGCTTTACAATGGCCTCTCATTCACCCATTCACACACACATTCACACACTAATGGCGGTAGCTGCCATGCAAGGTGCTAACCTGCTCATTGGGAGCAATTTGGGGTTAGGTGTCTTACTCATGGACACTTCGACATGTGGACAGTCGGAGCTGGGATTCGAACCACCGACCCTTCGATCACTGAACGACCCGCTCTACCAACTGAGCTACAGATGCCCTGACAATGAATGAACAAATCAAATAGAAGCGTGCAAGCAAGACAAACGTTGAAGTCGTTCATCATTGCATTGCTGATCCACCCTCTGGAAGCAGGCCAGGGTGTGTGCATGGCTACAGTAGGTTTGAGCTCATACGCATGTGTGGTGCTGTGAGGGTCATGGTTAGTCTGTCGTCATATAGAGAAGCTCTTTTTAAAGAAAATGTATCCTTTTTGAGTCATCTTATTTCCAGACCACGTGCTTATTTGCTGCATGGATGTCTGTTTTCCTGATCTCTCCTCTTCCGTTCCTCCCACAGACTTTGTGCCGGTGACGTTCATGCTCCCGGCAGATTATAATCTGTTTGTGGAGGAGTTTCGGAAGAGTCCATCCAGCACGTGGATTATGAAGCCTTGTGGAAAGGCCCAAGGAAAAGGCATCTTCCTCATCAACAAACTGTCGCAGATCAAGAAGTGGTCTCGGGACAGTCGCACCTCTACGTGAGTACTGAGTGGTCTGGACAGTCGTACCTCTATGTGAGGGATGAGTGGTCTGGACAGTCGTACCTCTATGTGAGGGATGAGTGATCTGGACAGTCGTACCTCTATGTGAGGGATGAGTGGTCTGGACAGTCGTACCTCTATGTGAGGGATGAGTGGTCTGGATAGTCTTACCTCTATGTGAGGGATGAGTGGTCTAGACAGTCTTACCTCTATGTGAGGGATGAGTGGTCTGGATAGTCTTCCCTCTATGTGAGGGATGAGTGGTCTGGACAATCTTACCTCTATGTGAGGGATGAGTGGTCTGGATAGTCTTCCCTCTATGTGAGGGATGAGTGGTCTGGACAGTCGTACCTCTATGTGAGGGATGAGTGGTCTGGACAGTCTTACCTCTATGTGAGGGATGAGTGGTCTGGACAGTCTCACCTCTATGTGAGGGATGAGTGGTCTGGACAGTCTTACCTCTATGTGAGGGATGAGTGGTCTGGACAGTCCAGGACCTCTATGTGAGGGATGAGTGGTCTGGACAGTCGTACCTCTATGTGAGGGATGAGTGCTGAAACACTCAGGTGAACCCCTAATGCACAAGAGTCCTGAAAAAAAAAGACACAAACATGTAGACTACACAGGCAAATCCACGGCAACAATGACACCTTGTTGTGTACATACACAGAACACACAAGTGTGCATACAGTACACAGAACACACACGCACACGTTTATACACACAATTCAATACAGAACTCTGTGACACATATGGTACGCAGACGCACCTTTGCTTGCACTCATCAACATTTCCTGGGTGCGGCTACCATCAGACACGACTCTTTGCATGGATTTGCATTTTGCTTCATGATATCCTCCCAGCCAATGTGAGGTCATAGCTAGTGCTATTACAAGGTTAGGGTCAGTCAGTCTGAGGTCATAGCTAGTGCTATTACAAGGTTAGGGTCAGTCAGTCTGAGGTCATAGCTAGTGCTATTACAAGGTTAGGGTCAGTCAGTCTGAGGTCATAGCTAGTGCTATTACAAGGTTAGGGTTAGTCTGAGGTCATAGCTAGTGCTATTACAAGGTTAGGGTCAGTCAGTCTGAGGTCATAGCTAGTGCTATTACAAGGTTAGGGTCAGTCAGTCTGAGGTCATAGCTAGTGCTATTACAAGGTTAGGGTTAGTCAATGTGCATGGCCACTTAAAAGATCCTTGTCATTTTCAAAGCATTGGCTGACTTCAGATCAACCATGGGAAGTTTACCAAAGATAGTTGTGTAGATCTGGTTTCAATATCACAATCATTCTATCTGGAGCAAGGGGCCAACCACAATTGTTCAAAGCTAATTGTCAGACTTACCTTTTCCATGGGTGTAGAGTGGCTAGATTTACTGTATAATAGGCCAACATTGCGATGTCTAATTAGCCATGTTTTTTTTTCTCAGGTTTGTGGCAGCCTCTAGTGGCAAAGAGGCCTACGTCATCTCACTCTACATTGACAATCCACTGCTGATTGGAGGAAAGAAGTTTGACCTGCGTCTCTATGTGCTGGTGACCACCTACCGGCCCCTCAAGTGCTACATGTAAGTTCAGTGTGGACTCCCTTCGAAAGACGCCTCAGCCTTCCCGAGCGTCCTTCACTATTCCTAGTGTCTTTGATTCCAGAGAGTAGTTCCCTCAGATGTCCCTAGTGTGGCTTGGCCTGTCTGGGAATAGCTCCGCCATGTTCTTGACCATCTGTTTAGACCCATCCAATCACATCTGCGAAGGGGGAGCTCACAAGGACACGTGGGAAGCTACAGCTTTCTGGAATGGAACACACCGGTGTACTTCCATCCTGGCCTCAGGAAGTGAATTCCTTTGCTCCTTTCTTACTAGCCAGCGTAGGCTACATTCATCCTAGCGCTGAGTTGAATACATGGATTTCTCTAAATCGCCCACAGATGGCACAATTCCTTCAAAACAGAACATGCAGGCGCCATCACACATTCACCTCCTCCCTCCTCCCGACTCCCTGGCAGAACCCGGCTGCCCTGTGCGTGAACGCGTGTTCTCAGTGTTCTCAGTGTTCTCAGTGTTCTCAGTGTTCTCAGTGTTCTCAGTGTTCTCAGTTCTCATTTTCAGTTTGCCTAGTTAGATCTGCGCTCTTGACAAAACGAGAGTACAGTTTCTACCACTCAGGAAAGACCAGAATACCACAAAAGGAACTTCTTACAAAAAAAGCAATCGTATATTTTAGATCAGGGATGCCAACACTTTTTTTGGCTTGTGAGCTACTTATAAAATGACCAGTTTAACAAGATCTAGATCAAGATGGTAACTTATATATGCCTTGCACAATCTTAACAGGTAACAGTCAGCTAGTTGTTAGAATACTGTCTTAAATGACTCAATCACACAGCACCATACACTCTGCTGACTTGCACTGAATGGAGTCAGCCAGCGTTGCATAATCCTGACGTTTTTGAGTTTCTGATTGATTTTGCTGGGTTACTATCAGCCCTCTAGTTTACCGTGGTACAAAATAGATTGTATAAAACGAGTTGTAGCAGCTGCACAAACAAGCCTAAACAATGATGAAATCAGCCCACACATGATTAAATCATTAAAATAATCAGCTAAACTGCAGTAAAAAAGGTCACATTTGTAAAATACAAAGTAGCAGGAGAAAAAGGTTGCTCATTTGGACAATAGGAGAGGTGACGTGACTGCTTGCCTCCGCACACACAACTTCAACACGCGTCATCAAATCGCCTTTTTTATGGCTTTTCTTTTGAACCACATTGCCTCTGCCTCTACCAGCATTGCCTCTGCGATCCAATAGGGCACCCCTGTTTTAGATTATACACATTACAATACCTCAGAATGGCATCGTGAGAGTGAGTAATGTATACTGCTTATGCTATAACACCCACGACTACAAGAGCACTTAGAATAGCATACATAATAGTTTGCATGTATGTGTGGCCCACGTACAGCTGAATGACATGTGTGACCCACGTACATCTGAATGACGTGTGTGTAAGATCTGTCTGCTGTGTGGTTCTGTTCTGGCTGTGTGTTACAGGTATAAGCTGGGCTTCTGTAGGTTCTGCACGGTCAAGTACACCCCCAGCACCAGCGAACTGGACAACATGTTCGTCCACCTGACCAATGTGGCCATCCAGAAACACGGGGTGAGTTTGTGGGTGTAGTTAACATTGTGTGCGTACATTTTGGATGCACAGTAGGTCCAGTAGGGTTAGGGTTTTGAAGTGAGATGTTGGTCAATGTCAGTTTTGGATGTCAGATGTTGCTCAGGTCTCAAGATGGTTCGGGAAGCTGAGGTTCTATACTATGCCTATAGACTATTTAGTACTATAAACGATGTATTATACCTATAGACTATCTCCTATTTAAAAAGGGAGCATTTCTGATCTGATTTTGAGGGGGTCCTGAGGAATTGTCTTTATTCACCTGCATCATGTCCTTCTCCTCCTACTCACAAAGCAGGCAACCAGCTGGATCTCATCTTCACTAGACACTGTTCCACCCCTAACCTTTCTGTCACTCCCCTCCATCTCTCTGACCACTATTTCATGTCCTACTCCCTCTCCATCCCCTCTTCCCCTGTAACTCCTCCTCCTACCCACATGGTTACCGCCCGTAGCCATCTCCGCTCGCTCTCCCCTACTGACCTTTCCTCTACTGTCACCTCCGCCCTCCCCGCCCCTGAATCCTTCTCTCTCCTACCCTCTGATACTGCCACTGATCTTCTCCTCTCTACTCTTTCCTCTTCTCTGGACAATCTCTGTCCCCTCACCTCCAGGCCTGCACGCCCAACTCCACCTGCCCCATGGCTGTCGGACTCAGTGCGTACTGATAGACGGAGCCTGAGAATAGCTGAGCGCAAATGGAGGAAAGGCAAGCTCCCAGGGGACCTTCTTAATTTCCAATCTCTTCTTTCCACATTCTCCTCCTCTCTGTCTGCTGCTAAAGCTGCTTTCTTCCGCTCTAAAATCCTAACCTCTGCTTCCAATCCTAAAAAACTCTTTGAAACCTTCTCTTCACTACTCCAGCCCCCACCTCCTACTCCCAACTCCTCCCTTCTCCCTGATGATTTCGCCAACTTCTTTGACAAGAAAGTTAACGATATCAGATCCTCTTTCCCCCCTCCCCCGGTCAACGCTCCATGCACGAAACTCACCCCCCCATCCCCACCCTCTCTCCACTCCCTGCTCCCCCCCTCCTCTCCACGCCCCACCTTATCCCACTTTTCTCCCCTCTCCCCCAACGAGGCCCTCAACCTTGTAACATCTAACCGCCCCACCACGTGCTCCCTAGACCCTGTTCCCTCGACTCTCCTTCAGTCTGTTGCACCCGAACTCCTTCCCTTCCTAACCCACCTCATCAATGCATCTCTTGTTTCAGGATGTTTTCCCTCTGCTTTCAAGACTGCCAGAGTCACCCCCCTCCTAAAGAAACCATCTCTCGACCCCTCTGATGTCAAAAACTACAGACCGGTTTCCCTTCTATCCTTTCTATCCAAAACACTTGAACGTGCTATCTTTAACCAACTGTCTTCGTACCTCCACCAGAACGACCTCCTAGATCCCCACCAATCCGGGTTCAAGGCTGGCCACTCGACAGAGACCGCCCTCCTTGCAGTAACAGAGTCACTCCATGCCGCTAGAGCGAACTCTCTCTCCTCTGTCCTGATACTCCTAGACCTGTCAGCAGCATTTGATACGGTAGACCACCAGATCCTCCTCTCCACCCTCGAGGAGAAAGGCATCGATGGCTCTGCACACTCCCTGTTTGCATCCTACCTGACGGGCCGCTCCTACCAGGTGACATGGAGAGGGTCGACGTCGGAACCACGTAGTCTGACTACGGGGGTTCCACAAGGGTCTGTCCTGGGTCCTCTCCTGTTTTCCCTCTACACTACATCTCTGGGCGCTGTCATTCGCTCGCATGGCTTCTCCTATCACTGCTATGCCGATGACACCCAACTGGTTCTGTCATTTCCCCCTTCTGATACAGAAGTGGAGACACGCATAGCTGGGTGCTTGGCTGACATTTCGGAGTGGATGACGACACATCACCTCAAGCTCAATCTGGACAAGACTGAGCTGCTGTTCCTCCCGGGGAAGGGCTGTCCGCACCGGGACCTGGCCATCACCATTGAAGACACAGTGGTGACCCCGACTCGGACTGCGAGGAATCTGGGTGTGACCCTGGATGACCAACTGTCATTTTCCTCACATGTCACATCCGTCACACGTTCCTGTAGATTCATGCTCTACAACATCAGGAGGATTCGCCCTTTCCTCACTAATGAAACGGCGCAGGTACTCATCCAGGCCCTGGTCATCTCCCGCCTGGACTACTGCAACTCCCTCCTCGCGGGGGCACCGGCGTCAGCCATTAAACCTCTGGAACTTGTCCAGAAAGCTGCTGCTCGCCTGGTGTTCAACCACCCCAAATTCTCCCACACAACTTCCCTCCTCCGTTCCCTACACTGGCTCCCTGTAGCGGCTCGCATCCAGTTTAAAACTCTGGCGCTAACCTACAGGGCAATGAAAGGAACAGCCCCCTCCTACCTCCAGGCCATGGTCAAACCCTACATCCCCTCCCGACCACTACGCTCTGCTACCTCAGGGCGACTGGTTGCCCCGTCACTCCGAGGCTCCTGCGGTCGATCGACACGGTCACGGCTCTTCTCTGTCCTGGCCCCGCAGTGGTGGAATGAGCTGCCCACTGATGTCAGGACAGCAGAGTCGCTGCCCATCTTTCGTCGCAGGCTCAAAACTCATCTCTTCAAGAAGTACTACAACAATCCTCCCACCTAAGCACTTATTATATTATATTGCACTGTACTTTAGATTGTGATTCTTGCACTTTGCCTTCAGCACTAGATTATGCTCTTAGTCACTTGTTTGTTTTAGAAAGAAGATGCACTTGTGAGTTCTGGCAAGTAGTAGTACATTGGCTCTTCCTACGTTAAATGCAATTATTGTTAGTCGCTTTGGATAAAAGCGTCTGCTAAATGACTGTAATGTAATGTAATGTAATGTAATGTAATGAACCCAAGATGTGAAACATCCCAAATCGTCGCACGGCTCCTAGGTTCACTCCACATGAGAATAACCTGACTAATATGCAGTCTTTATTCTTGTCTGTTTCACATGAGAGTAGTTACCGTGTCTTGTAAACTTTATGTTTCAGGATGATTATAACCATGTCCTGTATGGTGTGTGTTTCAGGATGATTATAACCATGTCCTGTATGGTGTGTGTTTCAGGATGATTATAACCATATGGTGTGTGTTTCAGGATGATTATAACCATGTGGTGTGTGTTTCAGGATGATTATAACCATGTCCTGTATGGTGTGTGTTTCAGGAGGATTATAACCATGTGGTGTGTGTTTCAGGATGATTATAACCATGTCCTGTATGGTGTGTGTTTCAGGATGATTATAACCATGTCCACGGGGGTAAGTGGACGGTCAGTAACCTGCGTCTGTACCTGGAGAGCACCAGGGGGAAGGAGGTCACCAGTCGGCTGTTTGACCAGATCCACTGGATCATGGTGCAGTCCCTGAAGGCAGTGGCTGTAAGTGTAACACACGCATGCACGCGCTCACACCCACACACACACACACACACACACACACACACACACACACACACACACACACACACACACACACACACACACACACACTACACCTTGTAACACCTGCATTGTTCTTCACAGCTCTCACAATCTCTTCTTCTTTTCACTTCACTTCTCGCTATACTTCCTGTTTTTAAGAAACATAATTCCTTCATGTACCACAGACCACTAACCTTATACAAGCAGATGTAGCACACGGTGCTTTACAGAATAAGAAAAGATTCATGTTTTTATTCATCAAGAAAACAGGGCAAGACAGATAATATATTAAAAAAGGGAATAGAAACAGTGAAAAAGTTTAAGATCGAGAAGATTTAATTATACCACAAGTACAGCAACATGATGAAAGTGAGATTAAAAAGGTACTGTATGTCTTAAGCTCTCGCTTAAAAGTTCCCACAGTTTCATCCATTCTCAGTAGGGATGCACCGATGCATCGGCCGAACATCGGCATCGGCCGATGTTGGCCTTGTTGACTGGTCATCGGCCCATCGGCAAATAAAATGACATTCACCGATGGTAGTGGCCGATGTTATGTCGCAACAATTACGTCTTTTTTTGTTGCAAAACGTAGCCTACCCAGCTGCAGATTCGGAGAAGATCCATGACGTAACGCCGCAAACGCAAGTGTAGTTTGCTTTCAAATTAAAGTGAAATAAAAATCGGCGTTTTGGAACCAAACACTTAATTTCTTTGTTTCCCTGGCACAAAAGGGAGAATAAAAATAAAATTAAATAAACATCGGCCATCGGCTGGATTGTTATTTTAAACATCGGCATCGGCCTAGAATTTTGCAATCGGTGCATCCCTAATTCTCAGGTATTCTGGCAGGGTATTCCAGGGGCCGGGGGGGTAAAAGCTGAAGGCTGCCCCCCCATGTCTCCTGGTCCTGGCTCTAGGAACCATTAAAGGCTCGGTGCCAGAGGACCTCAGGGACCTGGTGTACATCTTAAAATCATGTCTGAAGTACAGTCTTCAGGTGCATGACCATGGGGTGCTTTAAACTAACACTGTTGGAGTGTCTCTCTGTGCAGCCTGTGATGAACAATGACAAGCACTGCTTCGAATGTTACGGGTATGACATCATCATTGACGACAAGCTCAAACCGTGGCTTATTGAGGTGAGAGACTTGGCATGCGCCCAGCAGAGCACAAACACACGAAGAAGAACTGCAAGTTTCTCTCGTTGTGTAGTATTATGTTCCTCTCATTGTGCAGTATGAAGTTTAGGAACAAACTTGATTTTCTGTACCAGTCTGTTCTGGGTCTTGGATATTTTGCATGTTTGAGCAGTGAAAGGATCTCTGCATTCCTCTCTGGAGTGTCTAGTTTCGTATCAAGTATCAAGTTTTAATGCCAATTTTACTTCACTTTTTTATAGCTACACCTATGAGGTCATACTCTACTACACCATCTATAGTATAGTCTTGCATAGTTAGTATAGTATAGTATTAGTATTGTGTAGTCTAGTCTATACGATATGCCTGTCGTAGAGAAGGAGACACATTTGGACACTTACTGTATCTAAATCAGTTCCCTGGTTTCTGGGACAAGTCCACGCTGTTAAGGTTTGCAGGGTTAGGGATCTATTTTGGTAGAGACACAGTGCTGGAAGGCATGTATGTGTGTGTGTGTGTGTGTGTGTGTGTATTTAGAGGTTTTATATACTGTGTGTGTCTGTCTTGTTTCTCTCTAATGTTTCATATCTGTGTTGGTGTAATTTATGTGTGCATTTTCACTGTGTGTAGTATTACTAATGGTAGTAGTACTAGTAGCAGTAGAGACCTCTAGGTACTTCTAAGTATATAGTATGAGTATGCATGCCTGTGTGTGACGACAGCTGTGTGCGCTGCCTGATAAGAGGAAAGTAAACAGTGATCTCATCCCTGTTGGCCTCCACAGCACCGTCTGCTACGTTCAGGTTTCCTACTGGCCCATGTGTGCTTAATGACTAACGTTTATTTGGACCTGTGTGTGTGTGTGTGTGTGTGTGTGTGTGTGTGTGTATCCTCCAGGTCAACGCCTCTCCGTCACTGACCTCTAGCACAGCCAACGACCGTATCCTGAAGTACAGCCTGATCAACGACACGCTGAACATCGTCTCTCCTAGCGGGGACGCCCCCGACTGCCGCTGGAACCGCAGCCCACCCCCAGAGGCCCTTGGCAACTACCAAGTCCTGTGAGTGACACCTGCCTCCTCCTATTAGAGCACAGAGAGCCTCCGGCCTCATCCAATGGCAATGCTGGCTCAATATTAGCCAATAAGCTCATACTGTATGTGACCTACAGTACTGTATTAACCACCAATTGAGTTACAGTGAAGCTAATTCCCTTCGATAGCTCAGTTGTAGAGCTGTGACTGTAGTGGGAATGTCAGACATCCTTAGGTCGCTAGTTCAAATCCGTCTCAAAGAAACTTATTTGAACTTTAATAGTGTGCGTACTAAAGTGGTCGATGGCATTTCAAATATAATTTAATTCATACAAAAGAAAGTACAATTCTGGTATTGAATCAGAATGGTTTCCTGAAACGGCAAAATTGCCCTCTTGAATTTTGAGATGTCTGTTGAGTTGTTCACCTCACTAAGTAACATTTTCATGAGTTTGAGCTGAGTTTTGATGACATGCATGCCAGAAGCCTCATTTTGATATTTTTGGACAGTGCAATGCAAACGTTCCCAGGAATGTTTTATTTATGTACAGTGCATCCGGAAAGTATTCATATCCCTCCTTTTTTCCACATTTAATGTTTCAGTCTTATTCTGAGTTCTACACACAATACCACATAATGACGAAGTGAAAAATGCTTTTTAGACATTTTTGCAAATGTATTAAATGTTTTCTCCAGCTCACATTATACTTAACCATGTTTCACCATTAAACAGTGAAAACATAGTGCAGTAGAGAGGGCACTGTGTCACCACCTGTAAAGCCTTATTTATACTTTGTGAGCCGTGAGCCACATTTTTGGCTCATTGATGTCATTTGGAACATCTCGCAGGCTGTGAGCCGCTTGGCTCGTACCACCTCAAATTTCTAGCTGCTCACACCGCGTCATTATATGTCGCACATATTGATTGGTTGACTGGCCTGGAGAGACGAAGCGTTCTGAGTTGCTAGGAGATGAGAAAGATTTTCTTGTTTGGTAACAACATAACATGCTTGTGTTACAGGACACAGCAGGGCACGGCTCATTGAGTATAAATGCACAGAGCTATGAGCCGTGAGCCATGAGCCAAAAAATGTGTCTTTTACCAATCTGTACTCTACCAGTCTGTACTCATCCAGTCTGTACTCTACCAGTCTGTACTCTACCTGTCTGTTCTCTACCAGTCTGTACTCTACCAGTCTGCACTCTACCAGTCTGTTACTCTACCAGTCTGTACTCATCCAGTCTGTAACTCTACCAGTCTGTTACTCTACCAGTCTGTTACTCTACCAGTCTGTTACTCTACCAGTCTGTACTCATCCAGTCTGTAACTCTACCAGTCTGTACTCTACCTGTCTGTTCTCTACCAGTCTGTACTCTACCAGTCTGTTACTCATCCAGTCTGCACTCTACCAGTCTGTTACTCTACCAGTCTGTACTCATCCAGTCTGTTACTCTACCAGTCTGTAACTCTACCAGTCTGTACTCTACCTGTCTGTTCTCTACCAGTCTGTACTCTACCAGTCTGTTACTCATCCAGTCTGCACTCTACCAGTCTGTTACTCTACCAGTCTGTACTCATCCAGTCTGTTACTCTACCAGTCTGTACTCTACCAGTCTGTACTCATCCAGTCTGTAACTCTACCAGTCTGTACTCTACCAGTCTGTACTCATCCAGTCTGTAACTCTACCAGTCTGTACTCATCCAGTCTGTAACTCTACCAGTCTGTACTCTACCAGTCTGCACTCTACCAGTCTGTAACTCTACCAGTCTGTAACTCTATCAGTCTGTAACTCTACCAGTCTGTACTCTACCAGTCTGTAACTCTATCAGTCTGTTACTCTACCAGTCTGTTACTCTACCAGTCTGTTACTCTACCAGTCTGTTACTCTACCAGTCTGTACTCTACCAGTCTGTTACTTTACCAGTCTGTTACTCTACCAGTCTGTAACTCTACCAGTCTGTACTCATCCAGTCTGTAACTCTACCAGTCTGTTACTCTACCAGTCTGTAACTCTACCAGTCTGTTACTCTACCAGTCTGTTACTCTACCAGTCTGTTCTCTACCAGTCTGTTACTCTACCAGTCTGTTACTCTACCAGTCTGTTCTCTACCAGTCTGTTACTCTACCAGTCTGTTACTCTACCAGTCTGGAACTCTAACAGTCTGTTACTCATCCAGTCTGTAACTCTACCAGTCTGTTACTCTACCAGTCTGTAACTCTACCAGTCTGTTACTCTACCAGTCTGTTACTCTACCAGTCTGTACTCTACCAGTCTGTAACTCTACCAGTCTGTACTCTACCAGTCTGTAACTCTACCAGTCTGTACTCTACCAGTCTGCACTCTACCAGTCTGTTCTCTACCAGTCTGTTACTCTACCAGTCTGTTACTCTACCAGTCTGGAACTCTAACAGTCTGTTACTCTACCAGTCTGGAACTCTACCAGTCTGTACTCTACCAGTCTGGAACTCTAACAGTCCTATATGTAAACTGGAGGGGGTGGAGGGACATCTATGAAGGGGAGAAGCATACCCTAGAACCAGACGCTCAGGGCATTTCATGATTAGTGTCGTAAGCGCCACCAGTTTATAATCAGTGTTCCTTGGGAACGGGTTTCTTTGGTATCAGAACAACCGTGGAGGTTTTCCAGAGGATGAGCTTTGCCTCCCAACACTCCCGTGAACAGCTCCACCCACCCACACGTTGAGGCAAACTTTGCACGGTCCTCCTGACAAACAAACGCACCTTTAGGTGGCACAAAAATGTCCGAATGCCTGTTGCCTCAGCCTTTGACGATAGCACCAGTATTTCTGCGTGACCAAATTAGATCCCTGCACTGTTGCATGTTGAGAAATGTTGGTTTTTCAACATACAGACTTGGTCAGACCAGCTCTCTCTGCTTGCGCATAGTTAACATGTCAGGTCATTCACCCACACGGGCAGCTGGCCTTATCAGTCACAGCAAATACCAGTGCCCCGCTAAAAGCAGTTCCTTCAGGCCGGAGCTGACCAATCCCGTCTGCGCTCCCTAACCCTAACCCTCCTTCTCTCTGCCAACGGACCTATCAGATTGGTCTGTGGGATAGGTATCACGGATGGACTTCAATGGGTCACCATACAGGCAGAACGCATGGGTGTTTGTGAGTGTGTGTGTGTGTGTGTGTGTGTGTGTGTGTGAGTGTGTGTGTGTGTGTGTGTGTGTGTGTGTGTGTGTGTGAGTTGTGGAGTGAGTGGTCACACCAAAGCCCTTAATTGCATTGTACATCCATATGTAAGCAGTAGGGCTGAACTGCAGAGAACAACCTGCTCTGACATCGATTCGTTCTGTCTCTTTATCTTTTTCTATTTCCTCCCTTGTTACTTGTTACGCTTCCCTATTCTCCTTCATGCCCTCACCTGTTCTCTCTCCTCCCCTCCCTCTCCTCTCCTCTCCTCTCCTCTCCTCTCCTCTCCTCTCCTCTCCTCTCCTCTCCTCTCCTCTCCTCTCCTCTCCTCTCCTCTCCTCTCCTCTCCTCTCCTCTCCTCTCCTCTCCTCTCCTCTCTCTCCTCTCCTCTCCTCTCCTCTCCTCTCCTCTCCTCTCCTCTCCTCTCCTCTCCTCTCCTCTCCTCTCCCCCTCTCCTCTCCCCCTCTCCTCTCCCTCTCTCCTCTCTCCTCTCCCTCTCTCCTCTCCCTCTCCGTGTCCCCCCCAGGTATGACGAGGAGCAGGCGCTAAGCGAGAACGCAGAGCGGGACTTGCGGAGTCGCTCCGGCCAGTCCCTGGGGTCGAAGGGCACGAGGGGGGCCGTCGGCCTACGGCCCGCCCCTGCCACCTGGAAGTGAGGTCACATCCACGGCTGCCCACGGAGGCTATAAATAGGGGCCGCCGCTGACCCCCGATGCACTTCCTGTTAATAAATGGAGCAAAGAGCGGTTGGGTGAAGCAGTGGAGGACCACCCTGTGTTCACTCCCCAGACCCAGGGGGGGGGGGCCCTCCTGACTATGTTCACTCCCCAGACCCAGGGGGGGGGGGCCCTCCTGACTATGTTCATCCCCAGACCCAGGGGGGGGGGCCCTCCTGACTATGTTCACTCCCCAGACCCAGGGGGGGGGGCCCTCCTGACTATGTTCATCCCCAGACCCAGGGGGGGGGCCCTCCTGACTATGTTCATCCCCAGACCCAGGGGGGGGGGGCCCCTCCTGACTATGTTCACTCCCCAGACCCAGGGGGGGGGGCCCTCCTGACTATGTTCATCCCCAGACCCAGGGGGGGGGGGGCCCTCCTGACTATGTTCATCCCCAGACCCAGGGGGGGGGGCCCCTCCTGACTATGTTCACTCCCCAGACCCAGGGGGGGGGGCCCCTCCTGACTATGTTCACTCCCCAGACCCAGGGGGGGGGGCCCCTCCTGACTATGTTCATCCCCAGACCCAGGGGGGGGGGGGGGCCCTCCTGACTATGTTCACTCCCCAGACCCAGGGATGACTCAGGGGCCCAAAGATCCCCCAAACACAGACTGAGCTCGGACTTGCATGACATTACAGAACACCAACATACAACAGCAGGAGTGAGGGATTTTGGGGGGGGGGGGGGGCAGTTTCGACATTACTGTGTGTGTGTGTGTGTGTGTGTGTAAGGTGGAAGTGTGAGAGAGGTGGAAGTGAAGCTATATGGGGGAGAACCAATGAATGAGAGTGACTAGATGACTAGAGTGTGTCTGTGCACATTAGTTCAAATGAGTATAATGAGAGAGTGGGAGGTGGAGAAAGCAAGAATGTTTGCAGTTTGTTGAACCATGCATGACTACTGACTAGCTTTGGGGCTCTCACTATCAGCACGTCCATGGATGAGGAAACCTAGTTAAGACAAGATAGAATATTTAACAGATAAATGCTCTGAAGTGAACAAGGGATGTAGAATAAGTCCTAGAACTCGTACTGTATGTACTAAATAGTATGTAAAGTGTAATTTACTATTTCAATCTTTTATACTGCAGTGCAGAGGGAACCTTTGTTAATAAGTCTGTTTATACTCACAACGTTTTCTGCTCCCCACACCCTGACTTCATGAGCTCAGAGCAACAGCCTGTTCTAGTGCTTTGTGTACTTCAGAGCTTTCCAGAAATGTCTACCGTGTATCTGTGCCTCACTGTGTGTGTAATACTGTGAGGCCTGACATGGAAATCCAGCAGACGACTCCAATGCACCCACAGTATTTTGAACTTTTTAGTTTTATCATTTTTATATATTTTTTTGTTTTCTATGAATAAGCTGAATATATTTCTCTCAGAACATGAATGTCTTAACAGACTGTTTATTACTAAACATGTAGGATACTTTTTTATGTTTTGTATTCTGTATACCCTGAAGAACATATTTAATTTGTATTTATTTGCAGTACATTTAAGCCTGTAAGGATGACTAGCATGCAAGCCAGTGCGATTAATAGAAATGGAATTGTGTTATGAGTTGAACAGTACAAAATTGACATGTTCAATGTTCATTAACACCTCATGAATCAAATTTATTTCTGCCACCTTTGAGGGATTAAGTAAATTTAGGTATTTTAATTTACAACTTAATATAATCTGTCTGAACTTCAGAAGGTGAATTACTTCTCTGTTGGTATGTTATCATGGTACTGTAACAGAGTTGGGTTAGGGTTGCTGTGTTGTCATGCTAACAGAGTTGGGTTAGGGTTGCTGTGTTGTCATGCTAACAGAGTTGGGTTAGGGTTGCTGTGTTGTCATGCTAACAGAGTTGGGTTAGGGTTGCTGTGTTGTCATGCTAACATAGAGTTGGGTTAAGGTTGCTGTGTTGTCATGCTAACATAGAGTTGGGTGAGGGTAGCTGTGTTGTCATGCTAACAGAGTTGGGTTAGAGCTAGTGCAGCATGATCCTTTGGTATGACCTTAGTGGTTTAATGTGCTTCACATTCTGGTCAGTATGTAGTCACATGTGGCATTCTTGTTTTTATAGTTGTTTTTATAGTTCAATGGTTTCTCATAAGGATCACTTGAGTGAGCTACTGTAGCATTGAGTGAAAACTAGCACTTGAGGACTGACTCAGAGGATTCTACATGTCCTACAGGGCCTGTTAGTCGACATAACCAAGGGATATACTGTGAGGTGCTGTTCTAGGGCGATCAGCATACAGTATAAGATAGACTCAAGCCTGAATTGCAGTTCAACTCAAATAGAATATACTATTTATATACCAACTGTGTGGTGTTGATATGGAGCTAGAAGTGAGTGGTTAAATATAAATACATATTGCACCTCTCAGATCACAGTTATACTGCACTCTGAGATCACAGCAGTACTGCTATACTGTACTCAGATCACAGTACTACTCTGATACTGTTCTCTCAGATCACAGTACTACTCTGATACTGTACTCAGATCACAGTACTACTCTGATACTGTTCTCTCAGATCACAGTAGTAGTGTTATACTGTACTCAGATCACAGTACTACTCTGATACTGTTCTCTCAGATCACAGTAGTAGTGTTATACTGTATTCAGATCACAGTAGTAGTGTTATACTGTACTCGGATCACAGTACTACTCTTATACTGTACTCAGATCACAGTACTAATCTGATACTGTACTCAGATCACAGTACTACTCTGATACTGTACTCTTAGATCACAGTACTATTCTTATACTGTACTCGGATCACAGTACTACTCTGATTCTGTACTCGGATCACAGTAGTACTGTTATACTGTACTCTCAGATCATCGCAGGAAGCATCTATTTCGTTTGTCTGAACAGTGATGAAGGCGTATGGCCAGAGTTGGGCTTGTGTACATAATTGATCATTTACAGAATACCTATGGTGCTCGCTTTGACATACAAATACCCTTCTAAACAAATATACAGTTGAAAATCACTTTTGAGGATATTTTTGTGAACGTCCTGTCGTTTACCCGTTATCTCTAGGCATATTAAATATGCACTTGTTTTATTTTGCTTACAAAATAGGAACAGTTTAGCCAACCGAATGTTATATACCATGTAGGAATAAGAAGATGTGTGAATTGTTACACAGAATATCTTTTTAATAAACAGTTCTTGGTGCCTCTCCAACTGCTCTGCATGTAATAAATCAAATGTAACAATTGGAGATGTGTGTAAAATCTCATTTCTAAGGGTCACTAAATTTTATTTATTTTTTTTGATTCCCAGACCAAATACAGAACAAATGAGCAGGTGTTTCCTATAATGGTGAGTTCTATATTGAGGTGGATGTCAAGTAGGGTTAGGGTTAGTATGGATTTGGGTTGGTGTGTGGTCATGCTAACAGTGTTGGTTAGGGTTAGTATGGGTTAGGGTCTATTTTGAATGCCTTATTTTGATGTTATTTATCTAAACAGGGAAACATTTTGTGTCTCATTAAAAGTCGGCATGTTATTACATAGAGTGCATTAATACAAACAGACAAAGCATAATCAAATAAACCAGTGGTGTGACCTTTGCTGTCACGGAAGACCGCCCGGCGATGATGGGTCTTCCTGTGTAAAACGAAGCGCACATAGACACACACACACACACACAGACCACTGTTAATACATGTATAATTGCAGGTGTGTGTTTACATACAGTGTGTCAGAAGAGAGATGTGTTGATATTGCATGTTGATTGTTGATCGAAACAGTCTACAAAGTTACTGAGCTGAATGGAGCATACATAACTAACCAAATGTCAGGAATGTGTTCAAAATCATGGATTTATGATTGACATACATTCACTGAAATTGTCGACCACAATAGTTCGTCACGTGTCAATGTCTGTGTTGAAGTTATGAGAGGGTCAGTGTCTGTGTTGAAGTTACTAGAGGCTAAATATACTAGTCTGCTGAAGTTATGAGAGGCTAAGGATGTGTGTATTGAAGTTATGAGAGGCTAAGGATGTGTGTGTTGAAGTTATGAGAGACTAAGGATGTGTGTGTTGAAGTTATGAGAAGCTAAGGATGTGTGTGTTGAAGTTATGAGAGACTAAGGATGTGTGTGTTGAAGTTATGAGAGACTAAGGATGTGTGTGTTGAAGTTATGAGAGGCTAAGGATGTAGTTAAGAGAGGCTAAGGATGTGTGTGTTGAAGTTATGAGAGGCTAAGGATGTGTGTGTTGAAGTTATGAGAGACTGAGGATGTGTGTGTTTAAGTTATGAGAGGCTAAGGATGTGTGTGTTGAAGTTATGAGAGGCTAAGGATGTGTGTGTTGAAGTTATGAGAGACTAAGGATGTGTGTGTTGAAGTTATGAGAGGCTAAGGATGTGTGTGGTTGAAGTTATGAGAGGCTAAGGATGTGTGTGTTGAAGTTATGAGAGGCTAAGGATGTGTGTGTTGAAGTTATGAGAGGCTAAGGATGTGTGTGTTGAAGTTATGAGAGGCTAAGGATGTGTGTGTTGAAGTTATGAGAGGCTAAGGATGTGTGTGTTGAAGTTATGAGAGGCTAAGGATGTGTGTGTTGAAGTTATGAGAGGCTAAGGATGTGTGTGTTGAAGTTATGAGAAGGTTAAAAGGTAACTCTCAGCAGTCATTTGATTTGGGGATATGACGTCAGTGAGGGCGGCGCAGCTGGTCTCTCTCTCTGGTCTCTGGAAAAAAGACGGAGAAATCTTAAACCTTTCACCAAGACTTACGTTTTCACCTTAGACACCGTCCACCAAGAGGAGAAAAACTCTGTAAGGTGCAGTACATGTTTACGTCATTTGCATTTGGTGATTCATTACTGCGATGATGAATTAAAGTTGGCTCTACGAGCTCATGTAGTACCTAGGCTAGATAACTAAACTAGGCTAGTGCTAGCTAACTGGCTGACGTGAGCTACCACTAAACTGTGTTGCAATAAATGGGCTGGCAAACTAGCTGGGCTAGGCTGTTTCTTCCTGGTTTAGTAGGTAGCTCTAGCTAGATGTCGCTCACATAGAAACACGGCGTGTGTTTAGTTTCAAACAGCGTGTCGGCGAGTTCAATTCATGTTATAGGTTATAGGCGTTTAGTCCTGAAATGCAGAAGCTAAATTGGCTTCTACATGTCAACCTAGCTCGCCTAGCCTAACTAAAGTTCATTAAGAAAAGTGAAGGTAACTTTTGGGCAGCTGTCAGGCGCAGCGGTGTAAAGTCCGAGCCTAGTTGGCAAACTTTAAGTCAAAGTTGTCAGGTTTGCAATCAGAGGTTAACTGGCTAGAGGCACTTTCACTCTGCTGCTGGGCTAGTCTGGCTGAAGGGCGGGGCAGGTTTCACAAGACTAGACTAGATAACCCCCCTAGACCTAGCCCTAGCCCTAACCCTAGCCCTAGACTTAACCCTTGATCTAGTCAACACTGAGCTAATGGATAACCCTAGATATAGACTTAACCCTTGCTCTAGTCAACACTGAGCTAATGTCTTCTCCTACAGCACTAATAACTTGAGTGACTTGACCAACATCAACAGCCCTCTTCAATGTCGCACAGCCATAGCTAGATTGAAAAGTTCCTCCACGTCTTTATCAGTGTGTGCCTACTGACTGCCCTATTCATTCATTATCTTGCTCTTTGCTGGACCCAGGTATGCCGGCATGCCTTGTATTGAGTTAGCTAGAGAGCTGCTTTGAGTTCCACATGATCTCCTGTTGTTTTCCGGCTAAAGTTTGCTTTAACTAAGCTACATCCCAGTAAAGGAATGAACAGATTGTGGTCTACTGAAGATGTCCTTAAATGGAATTTATCAGCATTGGGTCAACATGCACTCATTTTTGTGATCACATCGTTCATATGAGTTCTCCGAAAGGAAGACCGTTCTAGCGGTCTTCAGTCGGTCACTAACCAGGAACTACGGAGAACGTCGAAGAACAGCCGTTATCAACACCGTCAGAGTTAAAGCGTTCCTGGTTCTCTTCAGGAGATAGTTGACTGAGAACCCAGTCATAAGACTATAGTCGCAGACTATATGTGTAGAGGAATTTGATTGGAACATTGACAAGTGGACGGGTTTTAAGAACTTTATTCGATAGAAGGATAGTGTTGATTGACGGGTGGATGTCTTGAGATTATTGGCCTAAAATCTTAAGGTACCTGTTGTCGTCATTGCACGTGACCTACCGTTTTCCAGGAAGTAAGAAATTATATACTTTGATGTAAGATTACAACAAAAGTAGAATTTGGTAATTTTTTGGGCATTCATCGTTGAATAGGTGAACACTATGACCAATTATGTGAACCAAAATGGGACAGAATGCTGTTTTCATTTCTGTGCGACTTTAAAAGTGTAGTGAAACTGTTGTTCCTGGTTTTCTTCAGGGGACAGTGGACTGAGAACCCAGTCATAATCAGACCAACTAATTAGCTAACTAACTACTAGAGGCTCTATTTGCTTTTTTCCACTTCATCTGCCTTATAGGCGTTATGTCAGTTTGATGTAATTGGTGGTACAGATGCGGAAGTGCCCGTTGACTTCAATGTTAAAAGTTCACTATAAAAACACCACTTCAAGAACCCAAATATTCAAAATAACAGGCTGAATACACTATCGGGATTACAAACTCATCATTACCAGACTCCGATTGTTTTTCACTGTCATAGTTTTCACGTTTGAAAATACATGGAAGTGAATGAGCCAGATAGCCGTTAGCCGGAGTCGACGGGCACTTCCGCATCCGTGCCACCAATTACGTCAGACTGACCAATGGCAGCTGAAGTGAATAAAGCGAATGTGGAGTATGTGGGGGTCCTTGTAGATGCTCTATGCGGAGTGTGTGGGTGTCAGACTGATGATCAGTCTATGTTGATGTAAGGCACTATCTTTTTTGCAAGGGCGGATTTGAATTGAGTGAAGAGTCAAATGAGCGCATAATTCAGAACCATGTCTGTTCTACTCCATTCTGTTTCTACTACCCTCGAGTCCCCTACCCAAGGCCCGTCATGTGACCAGAGGGATTCCACAGGAAGAGGAATGATGTCAGGGTCTCCCCTTCCCTGTCACCAACTACCGTGTTTCCCCTCCATTATGTCTTCTGCTGGCGCTTCACATGGAAAATGCTGGAGAGAGGGAGAGGAATTGGCTCTATTGTTGTGGCCGGTGCCAGGGCCCTGGGCAGGGCTGGCTGTGGGTTAGGTGGTCATGTTGAGGTTGAGAAGCTGACCTGGCGTTGACTGGTCCTCATGGTCTGAAGCTCCTCATTCCTCCCTCCATGTGAGGCTTCAGTGACTCAGTGTCACAGATTTCCATTAAAGATGGACGGGTTTGTCACGTGGAGACGGGCTCACTGCGAAGCCAACCCAGTCACGTGAGATCGACAGTGAGCGGACGGGAGAGACCCGAGTCAAGTTCACAACCTCTCGTTGCCATGGGAACACTTGACCCCCCCCACCCCCCTCCAGAGAAAGCTGCGTTCGGAGTCGGTTTCCTTCCTGGTTTAACCACCCCATGGGATTAAGAAATACGCCCCATTGCGAAGTCAAAATACTGCTGGGATACACACACACACACACACACACACACACACACACACAGCAGCTGAACTCACTACCACAAGATTGCAAAGAGAACACAAATGATGATAGCAGTTCAGTAAATAAATAGCCAGTGTCAGGTAACATTTGCTTGAATCAAGCCAAGTCACTGAATAATAAACTAATATTACACATGTTGGTAGATCGTGGATCTTGACTTGCTTAGAGGAGGAAAAGCGTGTTGTCTATAAGTTGAACAAACTCAACCAGGAAGGGTTAGGGTTATCTGCTATTGTTTGGTACTGTTGTGCCTAGGGCTGGGTATCGATTAGAATTTCAAGAATCTAATCGATTCCGATTCACAAGGTTCAGAATTGATTATCACGATTCGATTCAATATCGATTCGGTTAGTGTTACTAAAACCTTTTCGATCGATCTTGGGATTCATGAATCGATTTTGAATCGATTATTTTATTTTTTTAATTTATTTTTTTAAACCCAGCCCTAGTTGTGCCCAATGGTTCTAGCTATCTAGGCCTGTCGGATCTCCAGGTCTGCTGCCCCCCCAACATCCCCAACATTCCCAACATCCCCAACAGACGTTTGGGCTGAACTCAGCCAAGGGCTAAAAGGCTTCTTCTACTTCACATTCAACCAAGGGTTAAAAGGGGGATGAAGTCAGAATCTCAGAAAACAAAACCCTGTGTGACCTGGGTCTCACACAGTCAGGCAGCGGAGGCAAAAGGGATGACTCCATATGTACAGTGTGAGAGGGATGACTTCTCATGTACTGTGTGAGAGGGATGATTCCTCATGTACTGGGTGAGAGGGATGACTCATGTACTGGGTGAGAGTGAGAGGGATGACTTCTCATGTACTGGGTGAGAGGGATGACTCCTCATGTACTGGATGAGAAGGATGACTCATGTACTGGGTGAGAGGGATGATTCCTCATGTACTGGGTGAGAGTGAGAGGGATGACTCCTCATGTACTGGGTGAGAGGGATGACTCCTCATGTACTGGATGAGAGGGATGACTCATGTACTGGATGAGAGGGATGACTCCTCATGTACTGGGTGAGAGGGATGACTTCTCGTGTACTGGGTGAGAGGGATGACTCATGTACTGGGTGAGAGGGATGACTTATGTTCTGGATGAGAGGGATGACTCCTCATGTACTGGGTGAGAGGGATGACTTCTCATGTACTGGGTGAGAGGGATGACTCATGTACTGGATGAGAGGGATGATTCCTCATGTACTGGGTGAGAGGGATGACTCATGTACTGGTTGAGAGGGATGACTCCTCATGTACTGGGTGAGAGGGATGACTCCTCATGTACTGGGTGAGAGGGATGACTCCTCATGTTCTGGATGAGAGGGATGACTCCTCATGTTCTGGATGAGAAGGATGACTCCTCATGTACTGGGTGAGAGGGATGACTTCTCATGTACTGGGTGAGAGGGATGACTTCTCATGTACTGGGTGAGAGGGATGACTCCTTATGTACTGGATGAGAAGGATGACTCATGTACTGTGTGAGAGGGATGACTCCTCATGTACTGGGTGAGAGTGAGAGGGATGAGTCCTCATGTACTGGGTGAGAAGGATGACTCATGTACTGGATGAGAGGGATGACTCCTCATGTACTGGATGAGAGGGATGACTCCTCATGTACTGGGTGAGAGGGATGATTCCTCATATAGCCTACTGGGTGACTCAAAACCCGTCGGGATGACTCCCCTCAATGTGACTTCCTGAATGTTTGTAATCCTGGTCTTGTTAAAGGACTAGTGTAGTATTTAGCTTTACAAGCCCTGTTATAAGGTTGTTTACGATCGGTTTATACTGTTTTTGGGATATTCTCTGCTCATAGAGCTACACTGTGTTCTTAGCTGTGACGTGAGCAATGACCACTACTTTCTGCAGTGTGCAGTCTGTCAAAATTCTTATATGAGCCGTTGTTTATAATAGTGAATAGTGTTATAACAGGGCTTATAATGCTTAAGACCAAATAAGCCCTTAAAGGTCATTGTGAGGCTCGAGGCCTTGGCGCATGGTATTGTTGCAGGCCAGGCAATGGCCGAAAGGAGAACCACCATGTCTACTTATTTTGAGAGTCTCTCTTCACAGCTGTGTCACCCAGCGAGACCTGTTTCAGGACGTCAGGAGGGAATCATGGGTATTGTCAGACACACACTCCTCTCTTGTTATGAGATTCCCTTATTAAAAGTGGCTTGGATCTGCCTGAGACAATGGAAGACTCATTTTTTCCCCTCTCTGTAACTGTCAGACGCGCACACACACACACACACACACACACACACACACACACACACACACACACACACACACACACAAATCCTGAGGACAAACATGCTTGTGCCTGTCAGCTGTGGATTAACTCAGCTCCACTGCCCTACTACAGGAGAGCAATATGTTCAGGTGTGTGTGTGTGTGCGTGTGTGTGCGTGCGTGTGTGTGTGTGGCCCCATTGTTCTTCTTCCTGCAGCGTTCTGTTACAGTATCTCCCACAGCGCTGTTCTGTGGGTTCTAAACGGAGAACAGAGAACACACCTGAAGCCATGAATACACATGAGAGCAGGAACTGGAAATGCTACACGCGTAGGCACGGCAACTGTGGGCTTGACTGTGTGCGTTTGCAGGAGTGCGTGTGTGTGTGTGTGTGTGTGTGTGTGTGAGTGTGTTTGTCTGTGTGTGTTGAGTTCATGTGCAGCTGCTTGCCCCCCCCCCCCCCCCCCCCCCGCCCTACGAGGCGACCGTGGGAAGGTCCATCATGGTCCTGTCTGAATCAGATTAGTTTAACCAGGGGAGGGCAGGTTATGTTATTTTTAGTGTACTTCACTTTAAGATATGGCATATTTCTAAACCTATCACCTAATATGGTGAGTTTAGAGTCAGAATCAGTTTATTGCCATGGTAGTTTACACATTGGGGATTTGTTTTGGTCTCATAACACGGATGGAGACAACGTAAGACAGGGTGCATGGACAAGACGGGACAGTGCAAAGACAGGACAGTGGAAATAAAAAATACACAATATAAAGTACAAATGCACAATACAATACACAGACTGGAGTGCGGAGACTGTATACAAGACTGTAAGATTCAGATCAAAGATCAACTTTAATGTTGGGGAATGGAAAATCTGTCTTGGGCTTTCATCCATTCTGCAGAATTCCCATACAGATCCAGATGTTTCCCTGTCAACTAATGTAGCACTTACAAGTTATCTAGCTGGCTGATAAAACTGCAAATTAATGTAAAATAATATGCAAAGATGGCCTTATCACTACACCACCCATGTACACTTTAGCTAGCGAACTAGCAATTGGAAATGCATAGCAAGCATCTCCTCCTCTCCCTCTCCTCTCCCCTCCCCCCTCCTCTCCTCTTCTCTCCTCCCCTCCCCTCCCCTCCTCTCCTCTCCTCCCTCTCCTCTCCTCCCTCTCCTCTCTCCTCCCCTCCCTCTCCTCTCCCCAGTTCAATCAATCAATCAAAGCTTTATTTGTATAGCGCATTTCATACCCAGAGGCAACACAATGCGCTTTACAGAGAACAAGGGAGGTGGGCATACGACCCGCCTCTACATATTCCAGAGGGAAGAAAAAAAACAGTTTCACCCGGGGGCCAGAAAAGTGAGCTGTAAAAATTCTTCCCTGACCCCTCTCAACAAGGCGATTGAGCAAGCTCCTGGAGTATGTTTGTCTACCAGCTAAGAACATTTATAAAGCAATAAATTACATTAAATAACATTTTCAGAATACGAGAGGCTAAAAAACATCATAGGAGAGATATGGCAAATACTGGTGTATGTTTGCCATGACCCAGGCCTTAAGCCGGAAGTGGACTGGTGTATGTCTGTGTGTATGTGTGTTAACTAAATGCTACGACATCCACAGCAGACACAGGGGTATCTATCGGACTCAGGGAGGTCTGCTGGTGATAGTCGGGCATCCACTGGACCTGGTTAGAAGATAGGAGGGAGAGAGAGAGAGAGGCACTAGGGGAGGCAGAAAACGGTTAGTAGCACGCTGAGCCATTGAAGCAACACAGATGTCAGAACAGAACAAGCCTGTTTCAGGGCAACCAGCTTCTGTACACTACCTGATATACATACAGTGCATAGCAGGATAAACACCAGTGTATAGAGTTCAGAGTGATATGATGAGTATCCTCCCTGGGGCTGAAAATAGAAGGATGAATCATCCGTTCATCGTCCGTGTCGCTAAGCCTCAACAAGGCTCAGGTCTCATGGCTGCTCTGTTCAGGGTGTTTTGACTGTGATGGCCTGTAGGGGTAGTGTTAGGGGTAGTGTTAGGGCTGGGTTGAGGTTAGGGTTCTGGGTGTTCTGACTGTGATGGCCTGTAGGGGTAGTGTTAGTGTTAGGGTTAGTGTTGGGTTGAGGTTAGGGTTCTGGGTGTTCTGACTGTGATGGCCTGTAGGGGTAGTGTTAGTGTTAGGGTTAGTGTTGGGTTGAGGTTAGGGTTCTGGGTGTTCTGATTGTGATGGCCTGTAGGGGTAGTGTTAGTGTTAGGGTTAGTGTTGGGTTGAGGTTAGGGTTCTGGGTGCTCTGACTGTGATGGCCTGTAGGGGTAGTGTTAGGGCTGGGTTGAGGTTAGGGTTCTGGGTGTTCTGACTGTGATGGCCTGTAGGGGTAGTGTTGGGTTGGGTTGAGGCTAGGGTTCAGGGTGTTCTGATTGTGATGGCCTGTAGGGGTAGTGTTGGGTTGAGGTTAGGGTTCTGGGTGTTCTGATTGTGATGGCCTGTAGGGGTAGTGTTAGGGCTGGGTTGAGGTTAGGGTTCTGGGTGTTCTGATTGTGATGGCCTGTAGGGGTAGTGTTAGGGCTGGGTTGAGGTTAGGGTTCTGGGTGTTCTGATTGTGATGGCCTGTAGGGGTAGTGTTAGTGTTGGGTTGAGGTTAGGGTTCTGGGTGTTCTGATTGTGATGGCCTGTAGGGTTAGTGTTGGGTTGAGGTTAGGGTTCTGGGTGTTCTGATTGTGATGGCCTGTAGGGGTAGGGCTGGGTTGAGGTTAGGGTTCTGGGTGTTCTGATTGTGATGGCCTGTAGGGGTAGTGTTAGGGCTGGGTTGAGGTTAGGGTTCTGGGTGTTCTGATTGTGATGGCCTGTAGGGGTAGTGTTAGGGCTGGGTTGAGGTTAGGGTTCTGGGTGTTCTGACTGTGATGGCCTGTAGGGGTAGTGTTAGTGTTGGGTTGAGGTTAGGGTTCAGGGTGTTCTGATTGTGATGGCCTGTAGGGGTAGTGTTAGTGTTGGGTTGAGGTTAGGGTTCTGGGTGTTCTGATTGTGATGGCCTGTAGGGTTAGGGTTGGGTTGAGGTTAGGGTTCAGGGTGTTCTGATTGTGATGGCCTGTAGGGGTAGTGTTAGGGGTAGGGCTGGGTTGAGGTTAGGGTTCTGGGTGTTCTGATTGTGATGGCCTGTAGGGGTAGTGTTAGGGCTGGGTT
>NC_140246.1:1781160-1783660 GCF_949987555.1 Borostomias antarcticus | reverse complement strand
GGAGAGATGATGGAGGAGGGTTGAGGAAGGTGGTGTAGATGTTCAGAGTGTTGTGACCGGGTGCTGTGCAGGTGGAGACGATGAAGAAGGCGTTCCACCTGGCCTGCAAGGAGGACAAACTGGCCACCAGCCGGGAGAACAGCGGCAAGCTGGAGAGCAACAACAACCCCGACGCCCAGAAGAAGCTCCAGGACAAGACGCTCAAGTGCCAGCAGGACATGCAGAAGGTAAAGGGGTGTGTGTGTGTGTGTTAGTGCATATATACGTGTGTGTGTGTGTGTGTGTGTGTGTGTGTGTGTGTGTGACTGTCTCTTCTCCTCTCCCAGAGTAAGGAGCGCTATGAGAAGTCCCTGGAGGAGCTGGACAAGCTGACCCCTCAGTACATGGAGAACATGGAGCAGGTGTTTGAACAGTGGCAGCAGTTTGAAGACAAACGCATCCGCTTCTTCAGAGAGCAGCTACTGGAGGTCAAACAGCACCTGGACCTCTCCACCAATTACAAGTAAGACGCTCCAGACTGTCCACCAATCACCAAACTATCCATCCATCACAAGCTTTTAGACTCGCTTCACACGAACACGCCTGATTTACAAAGACAAAAGGGATCAAATGGATTCAGGAAACTTGACTAGGAATGTATCGGGGAAATATAAGGGGGAAAAAAATGGTAGAAGCACCTGAGTTAGAATTCACAATGTGTATCCTGTTCCTACAGCTGACCCTAACCCTAACCCACAGCTGACCCTAACCCTAACCCTAACCCACAGCTGACCCTAACCCACAGCTTACCCAAACCCACAGCTGACCCTAACCCACAGCTAACCCTAAGGCTGTGTGTCCACCAACGAGCTGTATGTAACAGCGCCAAGCTTACAGCTGCGTAGAGCGCACTAGAGCCGGGGTTTAGAGCTGGCTAGGCTACCGATGTTTTACAGCTGCGTTAGCAATGAGTGTCGTGTTTTTGCAGACTGCAGATGAACTAGCCAACTTAAGATAGCTAGCTAATGTTAGCTAGTGCTAACGTTCGCTGTCTCTGCGATTTTGCCAAAAACCGACCGCTGTCGTCATCAGAACAGCCTTTTACAGCCTGCGCTCTAGCTCAAAAAACTACACTTTTTTCAACTGCCAAAAAAGCCTAGAGCTCACGGTGCTATAGCGCTAAAAAGCGCTTGGAACACAGCTCTCGTCTCTATAGCGCCCTAGAGCTCATTACCCATTGTAAACAACGAGAAAACAGCGCCAGCTCTAAAATACAGCTCCCCGGTGGACATGCACCCTAACTCCTCCTCCATCTTCCCTTCTCCGTGGTGCTCCAGGTTCCAGACGATCTACCAGACGCTGGACGACACCCTCTCAGCCGCTGACGCCGAGGACGACCTGAAGTGGTTCAGGTCCAACCACGGCCCTGGCATGCCCATGAACTGGCCCCAGTTTGAGGTACGGACGGAGGGAGGGAGGGAGGGAGGGAGGAGAGGTAGATGGAGGGGAAAGGAGAGGTAGATGGAGGAGAGAGGAGAGGAGAGGTAGATGGAGGAGAGAGGAGAGGTAGATGGAGTGGGGGAAGGAGGGAGGAGAGAGGGAGGAGAGAGAGAGAGAATTAGACAGATACTGATATGATCTCAACAGAGAGTGAGAGTGTGTAATAGCTTGCATCGGTGAGATGTTTTCTGTGGAAAGACAGCTGAGACATGTTTCATGTGGATTCTTGTTCCACTGCTAAGTTGTGGTGTTCCCTGTAGTGTAGCTGTTAAGTTGTGTTCCCTGTAGTGTAGCTGTTAAGTTGTTTTCCCTGTAGTGTAGCTGTTAAGTTGTTTTCCCTGTAGTGTCGCTGTTAAGTTGTTTTCCCTGTAGTGTAGCTGTTAAGTTGTGTTCCCTGTAGTGTAGCTGTTAAGTTGTTTTCCCTGTAGTGTAGCTGTTAAGTTGTGTTCCCTGTAGTGTAGCTGTTAAGTTGTTTTCCCTGTAGTGTCGCTGTTAAGTTGATGCAGGGTATCGGAGAAGCACGGAACACAAAAGACTATTGTTCTGTACGTGCCATATCTCCTTAGGGCTTATGCACACAGTGAAACACACACACACACACACACACACACAAACACACACACACACACACACTTGGTTTCACATACACAAACAGAGATCCTGCCCACACTCATGCATGCATGCATGCCCGACTACACACACACACACACACACTCACATGCACACACACACAGAACCTGTGAAACAAGTTCATGGAAAACTGTATCTATCAATGCAAATACAATGAAACTATCAATGCACAGAGCTTGGAGATAAGCGTCTGAAACAGAATGTTAGAACCCTGTTATACCTACAGTATACTGTATGTGGGCTAGGGCTCTCAAAAGTGCCATGAAGTTAAGTTTGAATATATTCTAATTAATTTAGTAAAGTTCGAACGATATTCGAATTTATACATATTAAAAAAAAATAAAAAAATATCATGAATATAATAGCCTAATAAAATAACCCTTGACTGTAA
>NC_140246.1:1706160-1776160 GCF_949987555.1 Borostomias antarcticus | reverse complement strand
GTGTTCAGGTGTGTATGTGTATATGTGTTCAGGTGTGTATGTGTATATGTGTTCAGGTGTGTATGTGTGTAGGTGCTCAGGTGTGTATGTGTGTATGTGCTCAGGTGTGTATGTGTTCAGGTGTGTATGTGTGTATGTGTTCAGGTGTGTATGTGTGTATGTGCTCAGGTGTGTATGTGTGTAGGTGCTCAGGTGTGTATGTGTTCAGGTGTGTATGTGTGTATGTGCTCAGGTGTGTATGTGTGTATGTGTGTGTGTGCTCAGGTGTGTAGATCAGGTGAACGTCACACGGCTGCTGTTCAGCGGTTGTTCCGCGTGACGCAAACCAGCTGTCACATTCCACCCCAGCGGCGTGATCAATGACACACTTGGCTCCTGAAGCCGTAGGATCATCTCGAGCTCTGACGCGGGCGGCGTGCGTTACAGACGCGGACGGCGTGCGTTAAAGACGGAGTAGGTAGTGGAGGAATGCAGAAAAAGAGTGAAACCTGGGGAATGTGGATAGGAAGCATTTGACCTTTGAACTTAGCAGATCTTGGTGCCATGAGACAGCCTTGGCCTGTCTGTCGCTCCAGTATCATCTGGTCGGTGCTGGAAGAAACTGGGAGTGTGTGTGTGTGTGTGTGTGTGTGTGTGTGTGTGTGTGTGTGTGTGTGTGTGCGCGTGTTGGTAGGCCTACAGATTTCGATCTCTAATAATTCAAGATCTCTCAAATTCAAGGAGAAGTGTATTCAACAAGATCCAGTAAAGTCAATGTGCATGTAGGGAGAAGGGAGAGGAGTCAGGAGGAATGTCTCGTCGAGATGAGTCTGATCTCTTTATCTTGGTCCTGCTAACAGCCTGACAGGCACAGAACATCTCTAACAGCCTAACAGGCACAGAACATCTCTGTCTAACAGCCTGACAGGCACAATACTGTCTACCTTAAACCAACACTCATTCTACCATTCGTACTCTTTTGATCTCCTCCGAGGTAGAGGACTACTTTCAGGGCGGAGGTAGAAAAGCATTGTTGCGCGCAGATCTATAAAAGTTGGATGATCTCAACCATTTAGCGATGTTTCGAGAGAGAACGCTTCTTATTCTCGCCTGAGTATCTATATACATATCTATGTAGTATTTATTCGATGACTTCTACCGCCTGAAACCGCCATGACAGTGAAGCGTTTTAGCGTCGCGGCTCGTTTGAGGCCGATCCTGTTAACTGTGGGAGCGTAGCGAGACTGACTGTGTCATTAGAGGCCTTCACATTAGAGGCCTTCACATTAGAGGTCTTCACAATAGAGGCCTTCACATTAGAGGCCTTCACATTAGAGGCCTTCACATTAGAGGCCTTCACATTAGAGGTCTTCACAATAGAGGCCTTCACATTAGAGGCCTTCACATTAGAGGCCTTCACATTAGAGGTCTTCACAATAGAGGTCTTCACATTAGAGGCCTTCACATTAGAGGCCTTCACATTAGAGGCCTTCACATTAGAGGCCTTCACATTAGTCCCCACAGCGCAGTCACAAGGTCTGACTGATACCAGGTCCCTTTTATTCAAAGTCCAACTGCTCTGTAAACACGCTTTGAACATCTAGGTTTATGATGGCCAGAGAGAAAGCTGATTCTGGATCTGTTCCCATCGGCCACTTTTTCTTTTAGACCTGGTGCATGCAACGAACTAGACCTGTTATCATAGCTACACGGCAACCCTAACCCTAACTATTGGTAGCTGGTGAAGTTATGTGTACGCTTTCTCAGAGCTGTTGGGTTGTGTGAGAGCTTGGCTTGAAAGTCTCACTTTCTCCAAGTGAGACTTTTCAACAACAACAAAAAAGCAGAAATGCAACTCATCTGCAATGAATTATCAATATTACATGTTTTATCTCAAAGTGCTGGTCTGAGCCAGAGGATGCGTCCGTCTGCAGAGCACACCCTCCCAGCCTCACAATGCTAGCATCTCTGTCATGCCAAACTGTCTCTCATCTCATAGGGTCCTAACTGATTGGTGGCAGTCATGGTTGCCTGTTTGGTCAGAATGCATTGTGGATCCATTGTGTTTCATATCTTGTTATATGTGCCATAATCTATTTTCTTATTTTTGCATAGATGCTGTATGTCATAATTTATTGCCATAATGTCCATTGTGTGTTTGAGTCTTTCATGTTGCAATTCCCCCGTTGGTTGAATCCATGGAGATATTAGAACAGAGTAGCTGAGGTCTTAATCCTGCATGGCTTTCGAGGTCATCTATACATGGCTTTAGAGTGAAGTATTAGGGTTAGGGTTGGCTTTAGAGTGAAGTATTAGGGTTAGGGTTGGCTTTAGAGTGAAGTATAAGTGTTGGGGTTGGCTTTAGAGTGCAGTGTTAGGGTTGGGGTTGGCTTTAGAGTGAAGTATTAGGGTTGGGGTTGGCTTTAGAGTGAAGTATTAGTGTTGGGGTTGGCTTTAGAGTGCAGTGTTAGGGTTGGCTTTAGAGTGCAGTGTTAGGGTTGGCTTTAGAGTGCAGTGTTAGGGTTGGGGTTGGATTTAGAGTGCAGTGTTAGGGTTAGGTTTGGCTTTAGAGTGCAGTGTTAGGGTTGGCTTTAGAGTGCAGTGTTAGGGTTAGGGTTGGCTTTAGAGTGCAGTGTTAGGGTTAGGGTTGGCTTTAGAGTGCAGTGTTAGGGTTAGGGTTGGCTTTAGAGTGCAGTGTTAGGGTTGGGGTTGGCTTTAGAGTGCAGTGTTAGGGTTAGGGTTGGCTTTAGAGTGAAGTATTAGGGTTAGGGTTGGCTTTAGAGTGCAGTGTTAGGGTTGGGGTTGGCTTTAGAGTGCAGTGTTAGGGTTGGCTTTAGAGTGCAGTGTTAGGGTTGGGGTTGGCTTTAGAGTGCAGTGTTAGGGTTGGGGTTGGCTTTAGAGTGCAGTGTTAGGGTTGGCTTTAGAGTGCAGTGTTAGGGTTGGGGTTGGCTTTAGAGTGAAGTATTAGGGTTAGGGTTGGCTTTAGAGTGCAGTGTTAGGGTTGGCTTTAGAGTGCAGTGTTAGGGTTGGGGTTGGCTTTAGAGTGAAGTATTAGGGTTAGGGGTTGGCTTTAGAGTGCAGTGTTAGGGTTGGTGTTGGCTTTAGAGTGCAGTGTTAGGGTTAGGGTTGGCTTTAGAGTGCAGTGTTAGGGTTGGGGTTGGCTTTAGAGTGCAGTGTTAGGGTTGGGGTTGGCTTTAGAGTGCAGTGTTAGGGTTGGGGTTGGCTTTAGAGTGCAGTGTTAGGGTTGGGGTTGGTTTTAGAGTGCAGTGTTAGGGTTGGCTTTAGAGTGCAGTGTTAGGGTTAGGGTTGGCTTTAGAGTGCAGTGTTAGGGTTGGCTTTAGAGTGCAGTGTTAGGGTTGGGGTTGGCTTTAGAGTGCAGTGTTAGGGTTAGGGTTGGCTTTAGAGTGCAGTGTTAGGGTTGGCTTTAGAGTGCAGTGTTAGGGTTGGGGTTGGCTTTAGAGTGCAGTGTTAGGGTTGGCTTTAGAGTGCAGTATTAGTGTTGGGGTTGGCTTTAGAGTGCAGTGTTAGGGTTGGGGTTGGCTTTAGAGTGCAGTGTTAGGGTTGGCTTCAGAGTGCAGTGTTAGGGTTGGGGTTGGCTTTAGAGTGCAGTGTTAGGGTTGGGGTTGGCTTTAGAGTGCAGTGTTAGGGTTAGGGTTGGCTTTAGAGTGCAGTGTTAGGGTTAGGGTTGGCTTTAGAGTGCAGTGTTAGGGTTAGGGTTGGCTTTAGAGTGCAGTGTTAGTGTTAGGGTTGGCTTTAGAGTGCATCTTTCTATCTACCAGTGACCGAAAGGTTGGTAGGTCACCCACAGCATCTGGCCAGTGACCAAGAGGTCGCTGGTTCAAGACCAGGTCAGGCCATTGACAATCATTGCGTACTGTTGTGCCCTTGAGCAAGGTACTTAACCTCAACAACAGCTCAAATAAGATAGTGAGTAGCATTGGATAAGAGTGTCAGATAAATGACCAGATTGTGAACCTGGAACACAGTAAGAGCACAGCCACCTGAGACATATTTCATCCATGCAGTAACGACTAACCTTGGAGATGTACAGCAACTCTCACGTCTTCTATCTCCATGGATGAGAACCTGTGTGTCACAGCCCCAGACGTGTGTGAGGTGTGTGTTTGTGTCCTCACAGCCCCAGACGTGTGTGAGGTGTGTGTTTGTGTCCTCACATCCCCAGACGTGTGTGTGAGGTGTGTGTTTGTGTCCTCACATCCCCAGACGTGTGTGAGGTGTGTGTTTGTGTCCTCACAGCCCCAGACGTGTGTGAGGTGTGTGTTTGTGTCCTCACAGCCCCTGATGTGTGTGAGGTGTGTGTTTGTGTCCTCACTTCCCCAGACGTGTGTGAGGTGTGTGTTTGTGTCCTCACAGCCCCAGACGTGTGTGAGGTGTGTGTTTGTGTCCTCACAGCCCCTGATGTGTGTGAGGTGTGTGTTTGTGTCCTCACAGCCCCAGACGTGTGTGAGGTGTGTGTTTGTGTCCTCACAGCCCCAGACATGTGTGAGGTGTGTGTTTGTGTCCTCACATCCCCAGACGTGTGTGTGAGGTGTGTGTTTGTGTCCTCACATCCCCAGATGTGTGTGAGGTGTGTGTGTTCTGACTTTGTGCGTACGTGTGTCACAACCACTCTTTGCTGTCCCCCCCCCCCGTCCGCGTCGTCAGTCTGACGGTGCCTACTAGCTCGGCGCCGGTGGCCGGCAACCCCTTTGAGGATGATGATGATGATGATGAGGAGGAGGAGGAGGAGGAAGAGGCGACCGTGGAACAGCCGACGGTCAACAACAGCAGTCCGATCGCTGTCAAAAAAGAGGAAGTGAAAATGTTGGTGAACAAGAGCCCCCCCCCCCACCCCCCGCCCTGACGCTACATTCCTAAAGCACTGCAACGTCTCCCTCCCTCCCTCCCTCCCTCCCTCCGCCCCTCTCTCCCCCCCTCCCTCCCTCTGCTCCCCCCCCTCCCTCCCTCTGCTCCTCTCTCCCTCCCTCCGCTCCTCTCTCCCTCTCTCCCTCCCTCCACTCCTCCCCCTCCCTCCCTCCGCTCCTCCCTCCCTCCGCTCCTCCCTCCCTCCCTCCCTCCGCTCCTCCCTCCCTCCGCTCCTCCCTCCCTCCCTCCGCTCCTCCCTCCCTCTCTCCCTCCCTCCCTCCCTCTCTCTCTCCCTCCCTCCGCTCCTCTCTCCGTTCCTCCGCTCCTCCCTCCCTCCCTCCCTCCCTCCCTCCCTCCCTCCGCTCCTCCCTCCCTCCGCTCCTCTCTCCCTCCCTCCCTCCCTCCCTCCCTCCCTCCCTCCCTCCCTCCCTCCGCTCCTCCCTCTCTCCCTCCCTCCCTCCCTCCCTCCGCTCCTCCCTCCCTCCCTCCACCCCTCCCTCCACTCCTCCCCCCCTCCCTCCCTCCCCCCCTCCCTCCCTCCCCCCTCCCCCCCCCTCCCTCCTCACTGACCTTTCCTTCCTGTTTTCTGACTCTATATTCCTCTTGGCCACGTCTCTCCTTCCTCCTGTGAGCGGACGAGCACAGGGACCCAGCGTCTTGTGTTCCCGTCACTCTCCAGCGTTGTGTCTGTCCCAAACCGTGTGTGTGTTCGTCGTGGTGTGTGTTCGGTCTGATGTGGACGTTTCAGTCAGATCTGATGTAACCCAGGGAGTCTTGAAGGCCAAATCTTCAGCTTCAGCGCATAGTTAGTCCACAAGCCTGATGACCTAGAGGAAGCAATTCCTCCATTAAGTCTTCCGTTTTTAAAAGCTCATTTTGATTGGGAATTTTACATTTGGTGTCCTGTCACCAACTAGCTAAAAAACACGTGGAAGAAAAGATTGACTTACTTGTTTGCACAGGTCTGACTGCGCTTTGACGTGTGTTCATTTGTCTGTCAGTGTCAGTGTGTTCTCTGACTGGGGAAGAATGTCCTGATGGGAAGAATGTCCTGATCTGTGTACCTCCCTCTAGTGGTGTTCACAGGGAACTGCAGCCACGCTTCTATGAAACATATTGGCCTTGTTCTCACTTCATGCATTTTCTGTGTTTCCAAGTACATGTCGTCATTGTGTGTGTGTGTGTGTGTGCGTGCGCGTTGACCCGTGGCAGTGTCACAGCAACTCACAAATCCATTTCGCCAAAATGGAACTACAGCTTGCCTCACCAACAAAGGCTTCACACCATTGATGTTGTCGGGCATGTTAGTTTTCCTCCCCGTGTTCTGATTGGCTGGAGGAGAGAGAAAGCTACGCTTACAGCTCGTTTGTATCCGGGCGGATTTGGATATGCGTTTGGGCAGTTTGTGTTTTTCGACTGTTTTTATTTCCTTCTCTAACACTTAAACTCTGGTTCCCGCTTCTCTTGCCTGGCATGCTGGACTGTCCAATCGGTGTCTGAGCCGGGCGTGATTGACATGAAATACTTTCGTCCCGTTCAGCTCTCTGATTGGCTTCTCTGTGTGTCCGTCCAGTGCCAGCAGCATGGAGAAAACGCAGGATTGGTCAGATGAGGAGACGGGCGGGAACCCTTTCTCCGCAGATGCGAACGGCGACGGGAACCCGTTTGAGGAGGAGCCGGCGTCCCCGGTCGTGTCCGTGGCGGTCCGGGCGCTGTACGACTACGAGGGCCAGGAGCAGGACGAGCTGAGCTTCAAAGCAGGTGAAGAGAGAGACGTCCGGAGGGAGAGAGAGACGTCCGGAGGGAGAGAGAGACGGGTGGAGGGAGAGAGACGGGTGGAGGGAGAGAGACGGGTGGAGGGAGAGAGAGAGAGACGGGTGGAGGGAGAGAGACGTCCGGAGGGAGAGAGAGACGTCCGGAGGGAGAGAGAGACGGGTGGAGGGAGAGAGAGACGGGTGGAGGGAGAGAGACGGGTGGAGGGAGAGAGAGACATCCGGATGGAGAGAGAGACGGGTGGAGGGAGAGAGACGTCCGGAGGGAGAGAGAGACGGGTGGAGGGAGAGAGACGGGTGGAGGGAGAGAGACGGGTGGAGGGAGAGAGAGACGGGTGGAGGGAGAGAGAGACGTCTGGAGGGAGGGAGAGACGGGTGGAGGGAGAGAGAGACGGGTGGAGGGAGAGAGAGAGACGGGTGGAGGGAGAGAGACGAGTGGAGGGAGAGAGACGGGTGAAGGGAGAGAGAGACGGGTGGAGGGAGGTAGAGACGGGTGGAGGGAGGGAGAGACGGGTGGAGGGAGAGAGACTGGTGGAGGGAGAGAGAGACGGGTGGAGGGAGAGAGAGACGGGTGGAGGGAGAGAGAGACGGGTGGAGGGAGAGAGACGGGTGGAGGGAGAGAGAGACGGGTGGAGGGAGAGAGAGACGGGTGGAGGGAGAGAGAGACGTCTGGAGGGAGAGAGAGACGGGTGGAGGGAGAGAGAGACGGGTGGAGGGAGAGAGAGACGGGTGGAGGGAGAGAGAGACAGATGGAGGGAGAGAGACGGGTGGAGGGAGAGAGAGACGGGTGGAGGGAGAGAGAGACGGGTGGAGGGAGAGAGAGACAGATGGAGGGAGAGAGACGGGTGGAGGGAGAGAGACGGGTGGAGGGAGAGAGACGGGTGGAGGGAGAGAGACGGGTGGAGAGAGAGAGAGACGGGTGGAGGGAGAGAGACGGGTGGATGGAGAGAGACGGGTGGAGAGAGAGAGACGTCCGGAGGGAGAGAGAGACGGGTGGAGGGAGAGAGACGGGTGGAGGGAGAGAGAGACGGGTGGAGGGAGAGAGAGACGTCTGGAGGGAGAGAGACGTCTGGAGGGAGAGAGACGTCTGGAGGGAGAGAGAGACGGGTGGAGGGAGAGAGAGACGGGTGGAGGGAGAGACGGGTGGAGGGAGAGAGACGGGTGGAGGGAGAGACGGGTGGAGGGAGAGAGAGACGTCTGGAGGGAGAGAGACGGGTGGAGGGAGAGAGAAGGGTGGAGGGAGACAGAAGGGTGGAGGGAGAGAGAAGGGTGGAGGGAGAGAGAGACGGGTGGAGGGAGAGAGAGACGGGTGGAGGGAGAGACGGGTGGAGGGAGAGAGAAGGGTGGAGGGAGAGAGAGACGGGTGGAGGGAGAGAGACGGGTGGAGGGAGAGAGACGGGTGGAGGGAGAGAGAGACGTCTGGAGGGAGAGAGAGACGTCTGGAGGGAGAGAGAGACGGGTGGAGGGAGAGAGAGACGGGTGGAGGGAGAGAGAGACGGGTGGAGGGAGAGAGAGACGGGTGGAGGGAGAGAGAGACGTCTGGAGGGAGAGAGAGACGTCTGGAGGGAGAGAGAGACGGGTGGAGGGAGAGAGACGGGTGGAGGGAGAGAGAGACGGGTGGAGGGAGAGAGACGTCTGGAGGGAGAGAGAGACGTCTGGAGGGAGAGAGAGACGGGTGGAGGGAGAGAGAGACGTCTGGAGGGAGAGAGAGACGGGTGGAGGGAGAGAGACGGGTGGAGGGAGAGAGAGACGGGTGGAGGGAGAGAGAGACGGGTGGAGGGAGAGAGAGACGGGTGGAGGGAGAGAGAGACGGGTGGAGGGAGAGAGATAGGTGGAGGGAGAGAGATAGGTGGAGGGAGAGAGAGACGGGTGGAGGGAGAGAGAGACGGGTGGAGGGAGAGAGAGACGGGTGGAGGGAGAGAGAGACGGGTGGAGGGAGAGAGATAGGTGGAGGGAGAGAGATAGGTGGAGGGAGAGCAAGCTAATGAGACTGTCCTAAAACACCCTCTTGTGTTTAGATGATTGAGATAAGTTGGATAGGTCTAAGCAAGATGCAGATAGATTAAGCTTTAGGGAGAAAGGCGAAGCCGAGTGGTGCTAAATCAAATAAACTTTACTTACTTACTTGCTTGCTTACTTACTTGCTTGCTTACTTATTTACAACCACCACCTGCACTACTCGTGTCTTCGGCGAACGAGAGTCACAGAGGTCACAGTGTGTTAGAGAGGGATGGACTGCTCAGTCTTCCACTTATATAGATTTCATTGCATTTAATACATAGATATACCTATCTATTAATCTGTCTCTCTATTAATCTATATGTCTATCTATTAATCTATCTATTAATCTAATCTAATCTATTATGTTCTGGCTGTTTTCCATAGGGGAGGAGTTCACCAAGATAGGAAATGAAGATGACCAGGGCTGGTGCAAGGGCCGGCTGAAGGATGGACAGGTAGGCCTGTACCCTGCCAACTATGTGGAGGACATCCAGTAAACACAGACGAGGGATGAGGATGACCTGTGACCTGTGACCACTGATCCTGACGAGGATGGAGGTTATGGAGAGAGAGGGGGGGGACTGGATGGTGGGGGACACATGGCTCCTATCTGCCTCTCCCTCCGCTCACTGGCACCCTCATGTGGTAAAGAATGGACTTAGCAACTGCATTGCATGGGATTGGGGGGAGGGGGCAGAAGAGATGACCTTGAATGTCATTGTTATATCTGATTTAGCCTCATAGAACTTAAGTCATTTTTTCACTGTGGCCCGGTTACAAAGTGACCACATTCAATTGTGGCCTGCATTTAGGTGGATTCACACTAGCCCCTCAGTGAAAGGGTTAGGGTTAGGGTAACCCTAGGGTTAGGGTTAGGGTAACCCTAACCCCAGCTGGCTAACTGCAGTGCTAATGTTCATAAACATTCACTGACCATAACCCTGTTACAGAGTGAGAAGATATGCTCATTGTTATCTTACGAAATGAGTCAATTTGCAGTTTTGAATAAATTCAGATATTGAGTTTAGAAGAAAGGATTAGCCAGCCTGACCATTCAAATCTTCTCTTTTTTGATCAAGTTTTCAATGTTTTTGAAATTGTCGGTTTCCATTAATCCACCCTCAATTGATATCAGATTGTATTTTGTTGTTGAGTTTGTTGTGTTTAAGTTGGACTACGAAGAAGAAGAAGAAGAAGAAGAAGAATAGCATTATCTGGAGACGAATATAGGGCGTACTTTGGGCATGAATCATTCATAGTTTTGAGGCCATCGTTTATATTGGTTTGTTCCCCCTTGCTCTGCTCTTATCAGTGGTTTATTTGAGGTATGACAGATTCACGCTGCAATCATACCCACATATGAGAATGTCATACACAATGAAGCCCCATGCTTTTCTCAAGGATCACCACACTTCAAACTCCTACTTTGTGGAGTCTGATTTGGGGATTTTAGATTTGGAATCTTTTTTTATTTTTTTATTTAATACAATAGATGCTCCGTTCTCCCAGTCAGTAGGAAACCCTTAAGCTCACTGCTTTGTATGAAGTTGGTCCGTTGCCTCAACCCTCCACCCACTCACTGTTTTGATTGTACTGGCTCACCTATTGATTGTACTTGTGTCCGCTGCTAACTTAGTATCAGCGACACTCGCGTCTCACTGAAAAAACGTGCCTAATCCTTATACTCTCACAAATCACTTCACCTTCCGTTAGTACATTTTAGTTCTTTTGAATGTTTTTTTTTTTCTTTTTCTTTGGGGAAAAAGGTTTCTCACTTGAATCTCAGAGCTTTGTCCTAGCGTGCACTGGATGTCAAATGCAACGCTTTGGGAGAATATTCTTGTGCCTCCATTGAATACAATGTTACAAGTTATGCAATTAAAAAACACGTGCTTGTATCATCATCAAAACGAGCCAAGGATCAAAATGATAGAACTATTTTTTTGCATGTAAATAGTGAGGAAACCTATGAGCAAATTAAGGAGGTTTTGATGAGATTTTAGTTGGTAATCGAAGACTGTTATTTATGATATGCCTTATATGCTTTAGTTTTACTCCTGTCAGACAAATGATTGATTAAAAAAAAAGAACTTGTACAATAATTTAGTATTTTATGGCGAATGTCACACAAATTTGCTGTTATTACATTTTGTAAATATGATGATTTTTCCCTCAGGGAAAACCAATTTATAAGTAACATGCAAATTATCTGTATATTGTTTATCATAAGTTTCTTTTAACACTCTTGGAATTCTTTTATTGATTGATCATACAATACATAACAAACCCTTTCATAAGTGTACCAGAAACATCTCGTTTCATAAGCTTGAGCTATGGGGAGTTGATCAGACTGTTTCATGAGTCGATGCTGTAAATGCATTCATAACAAAACGCTTACTGATGATGCGCTGTGACTGCAGCTAGAGGACATGGACTGAACTACAGTATGGACTTCTGTTTAGTGTGAAACAAGCAAGTGGCATGTTATCAGCAGGACACAGAAGCTATACTTGCACACTTCAGTTTGTCAATGTCCCACAACATGAATAAAAATGAATTTAACGAAAGGAAACCTGTTTCAATTGAGAGCTCTCTTCTGTACGTGTTGTGGAGAATTAAGAGGTCAATCTCAATTTGACTTCCTTACCCAGAAGTCCATGACACACGAGGTGTGCTGACCAATCAGAGCTCGTCCAAATGTGTAAGCCTGTGACGTGTCGCATTGCCTGATGGGAAGAGCTTGTGTAGCACTAGCTGCCTCCTGACACACAGACGTCGAGGCTCTTCGTCTTTACCTGCTGAAGTCAACAGGTACAACGATGAGTGACCCTAGCAAGCAAGACATTTCCACCATCTTCAAGCGGCTGCGCTCCATCCCTACGAACAAGGTGAGATCTGGATGTGAGGCCATGGTTCTGGGTCGAAACAAGGAAGTGGCCAGCTAGCGAGACTCAGGAGGAAAAATTTGACACGTCGCATGTTTTGCTGAACAGGGAGAGATCCAGATAACACGGCTCATCCGGTCACCCAAGGGCTTTAATATTAATAGTATCTGAACACATTCGCTTTGACTTCAAACACACTGGGCTGGCGGAACTGTGCTCCCAAGAGCCTACGCAGTTAGTTTGAAGCTGTGATAGCCTAAAGACAAAGAAAGAGTGGCCGACAATGAGAAAGTTTGTCGGTCAACAAGTCTAACGTTAGGCCACTAACAGACACGGGGTCGTCAATAAGGATCTTTAAATATTAGTATCCGCCACTGACGGTCTTATCTACTGTAGCTGCACAGCTGTCAAACACACACATCAGGAGCAATAGGCTGTAACCCCCCAACAGCTGTTGTATTTTTCAACTGAACTGTTGTTTGCAACATAATCACAGTGGAAACTGCTCTCTCGATGCAATAGAAAGTCAACTTATCGAAAGAAACATCGTTCCTGGTTTATTATGTTGATCTCATTCTATTGCACTTCAGACTGCCACGCTTGGTTGCATCATATGGGTAATCTGTCTGGCAAGTACAGCTGCTTATCTCTTTGCCATGTGAATTATATTTAGACAACACACTCAAGACCGTCAAACGTGTTGCAGGCAGCCTGCTTGCAAAGACAAATAAATACGTGTGTGTATCCATTAGTTCTCTAAAGCTGTCTTTTCTCCTTGCTTTCCAGGCGTGTTTTGACTGCTCAGCTAAGAACCCGAGCTGGGCCAGCATCACCTATGGCGTATTCCTGTGTATCGACTGTTCTGGGACACACAGGTCCCTGGGAGTGCACCTGTCTTTCATCAGGTAAGGATCAAATGCATTTTGTATGCAGGCTAGTTTTACTCCTGTTAATTTTCATATTTAGACACGCCGTCTAGTGCAGTGCCCGTTCAAAAGAACTTCACATTAACCCGCCGACAACATTTGAGCTGAACAGAAGGCAGCAGTTATCTTCATAGCTAGCTAGTTGTCTGGATGTCAGATAAGTGGACTTGGCTGGCCAAACGTTAGCTAGCCAGCTAGATAGCTAATGTTGTGCCCCTTCCTCCACCACCAACACAGCAGCAGGAAATCAGGAAAGACATGGTAGCTACACGGCCTCATCGCATAGATATGTATGACAGAGCATCTGGAACTCAGGAGCAGTATATGATGAGATATGACGACCTTATGTTAAAATTAGCCGGGGTCCGTGGTGGTGTAGTGGTCTATGCATCGTTTTTCGGTGCAGCTGCCCACCGGGGACCGGGATTCGAACCCTGGTCACGCCAGATCCAAGTATGGGTATGGCCGCATCCCGGAGGGAGGGGCATATTGGGCCGCTGCTCCCTGAGGGTGATTAGTTTAATCTCGAGGGTTCAAAGCTCCACAGTGACCCCATCTGGTGAGGGAGTCACGGACGCGGGCTTGAGAGAGCAGCTAGCTGGCGCTCTCTTCCGGATCACTGACCGCAGGGTTGTGTGATGAATCCTTCACTCTAACAAGGGACAGCTGCTCAATAGGTCAGGTGTGATTGGTTTCCAAATTGGGTCAAAAGAAATAGCCAAACTGTAAATTCTCTCAGCTTCACAGTCGACACGCACGTCCATGGGTCCTGAGCAATTACACCTGCCGCATCAATCAATATTCAATATTCGTCCAGTGCCAGGCTCTGGAGATCATTGGGATCTAGACAGCAGACGGGCACGATTCCTGCATTTATAGTGAAATCTTTTTTTTTTCCGGAAATTGAGCTACATGACAAGGACAAAACGATGGAAACTCAGCAGTGTCATTCTGCGTTTTAGTCAACTTTTTTACTCTACGTCTTCAAGCACTAGATTGTTATTTTTAGCCTTTGGTCTGGACAAAAACTTCAGGTCCAGTTCTTGTGTTGTAGATCCACTAACTTCAGGTCCAGTTCTTGTGCTGTAGGTCCACTAACTTCAGGTCCAGTTCTTGTGTTGTAGATCCACTAACTTCAGGTCCAGTTCTTGTGTTGTAGATCCACTAACTTCAGGTCCAGTTCTTGTGTTGTAGGTCCACTAACTTCAGGTCCAGTTCTTGTGTTGTAGATCCACTAACTCCAGGTCCAGTTCTTGTGTTGTAGTTCCACTAACTTCAGGTCCAGTTCTTGTGTTGTAGATCCACTAACTTCAGGTCCAGTTCTTGTGTTGTAGATCCACTAACTTCAGGTCCAGTTCTTGTGTTGTAGATCCACTAACTTCAGGTCCAGTTCTTGTGTTGTAGTTCCACTAACTTCAGGTCCAGTTCTTGTGTTGTAGGTCCACTGAGCTGGACTTCAACTGGTCCTGGTACCAGCTGCGGAGCATGCAGGTGGGCGGGAATGCCAGTGCGGTGAGTACCACTTCCTATCCAATCAGACTTGGAGAGAAAAGGGGGGGGTGTACATAGTGATCCTGTCCCTAATTTTCCAGGGGGAAGCAAAAAAACAGTTCACCTATTTGGGGCAATATAGGAGAACTGGAAAGATGCTTCCCTGCCCTCTCTCAACGAGACGGTCAAGCTCCTGGAAAATGTTTAAATGAACACTAAGCATGGAATAAATACTTTATTATAAGAAACAGGGCTATCGGTAAATAGTTACAGAGATGTTATTGTTACTACAGTATGTTACTATTTTCCTATAAAATATTGAGTGAACTATGTATAGCAGCTAAACAGAAGTGAGAAACAAAATGCAATAATGCTATAATAGACAGGTGTGAACCATTTCTATAATAGACAGGGCAGAACCATTTCTATAATAGACAGCACAGACATGTAACCCAGACGTGGTGCATAGTAGAGATGTAACAGTGTGAACATTTCTGCACGTCTTCGTCTGGGAGCCTGTGGCTCATGCTGGACAGTATTTACCACAAGTTTTTCAAAGTGTGTAATCAAACTGTGTTAAATAGTAATAATAATGTTAATAAGATTTTAAAAGGTAATACTAACCGTCAAACCGTTTCATTGCTAGTGCATAAAACAGTTGTCATTTAAATGTATCTAACTTGTATGTAACTTGTCGTAGAAAATCACCACACTGTGGGATTCGTGTTGCAAGTTTGTTAGTTCTCATAAAGTGAAGTTTTCATCACTGGTAACTGTGGATTTTGGGATGGTGCTGTTCCTCAGTGGGGCAGGAATGTCAGCCAGTCAGTAAGGGGGGGGGGGTAGGGTTAGCGTTAGACACCTGGGGCACTACCTTTAAACATCTCTGCCATTTTGTCCCGACCCTCGTCCAGACGCAGGCCTGACCACCTCACATGAGTTTTGGCTCTGGGTTTCCACGTCTAGTTATGGACAGACCCATACTTTAAAAAGTGTGATTTTGTCACAGTGGTATGTTGTCACAGTGGAATGTGAGGTATCAGCTTTCAGGCGCCCTAGGTTTGTCACTAGTTATTTTTGCAATGCAGGGATTCCTGTGAAACCAATGAATTACCAGGATTTGAGCACCAGATTTTTGCATGAAGTGTCCCAGACCCATAGAGAGATCTGCAGCGTTCAGTAACGTAGTTAGCGTAGCTTACGTAGTGTATCAGTAACGTAGTTAGCGTAGCTTACGTAGCGTATCAGTAACGTAGTTAGCGTAGCTTACGTAGCGTATCAGTAACGTAGTTAATGTAGCTTACGTAGCCTATCAGTAACTAAGTTAGCGTAGCTTACGTAGCGGATCAGTGAAAGAACTCTCATAGCTCTGGCGTTGAGAACACCCTAACCCCACAGGACAGCTCCCTCTGGGCCTGTTTTGTGACCCGACTGGTTTTTGCTGCTCTCAGGTGGCGTTCTTCGCTCAGCAGGGCTGCACGTCAAACGCCGCCAACACCAAGTACAACAGCCGAGCAGCCCAGCTGTACCGTGAGAAGGTCAAGACCTTGGCCACGCAAGCTACCAGACGCTGTGGCACTGAGGTACCACACACCATCCACACTCGGGGGGGGGGGGGGGGGGGGGGGCCTGCTCAGTTGGCAGTGCAGGTAGAGTAGGTCTTAGAGTTCTATGTTGGAGCCTCAGATCGGACGCAGCGAACAGGGTACCTGTATCATGGTACATACTGTATAACATGCAGGATTTGTATTTATTTATTCGGAGCGTACATCTCTGTAGTCTAAATTGGCTCCCTTTCCTCTGTGTGTACTGATATTACAAGGAAGCCTTAGTAGCACCACTGTATGTTTATGGAATGTGTTATACTGTATGTGTGTGTGTGTCTTAGCTGGGCTCTAGGAAGTTCTAAGGTGGTCTATGGGGGCTCATAAGGTGAGCAGTAAGAGGTGTGTGTGTGTGTGTGTGTGTGTGTGTGTGTGTGTGTGTGTGTGTGTGTGTGTGTGTGTGTGTGTGTGTGTGTGTGTGTGTGTGTGTGTGTGTGTGTGTGTGTGTGTGTGTGTGTGTGTGTGTGTGTGTGTGTGTGTGTGTGTGTGTGCGCGCGCGCACGCTAGCTCAGCTATAACACCATCTGTTTCTCTACAGTTGTGGCTGGACTCTCAGGCCCCTCTCTCTCCAACACCACCTGTCAACAAGCAGGAGGATTTCTTCAGCCTACTAACAGAGGTCTGTGTGTGTGTGTGTGTGTGAGAGAGTGCACCTACGTTCTTATTGCCTGTGTCTAGTTCAATGTTTGTCCACTTTTTAATGCATTTTCTGTACATTGTGTTTATTTATTTCAATAGCAAACAGCCTAGAGCATTAGTGAGGGCGTATCAAGGCACTGTGACTATAATGTAGGTTGTCAGGCCAAACATGTACTGTAGGCTACACAGTAGACCTGGGGTTTCATGTCAATGGATGGAGAAGAGGCTCCACACTCCCATAGAGAAAGCATTGTCTGTTCTATAACCAGAGCTTGAGAACTTGAGCTCAAGGTTGTTGAGCTCAAGGGTGCTACGGTAGATGCATTCGTGAAGTCGAGAGCTTTGTCCCAGTCTAAATCTTGTGTTTCTGCGACCTTCCTAAGTCAAGATATGGCTGTTTAGTCGTTTAAGTCATGGGAGGAAAACTTTGGTTTTCACCGCTCCCACGAACGACACCGCATGAGTGTGTAACTAGCGAATCGTCTGAATGGAAAAAAGGTCACACCAGAACAATGATGCGCTCCCAATTATATTTCAAGACCGCACAGTTTACATGTTTACAACAACAAAACAATGAGTACCTACTACGCAAAATGTGTGCAGGTTGGCACATCTAGTGTTTTTTAGTGTTAGTGTTTTTTTTTTATCGAGAGTTGGAGGCGGCACGAAATTTGACGGAGGCAGCCGCGATGTAATTCTCTATGCAGGAAAAACCCTGGCTTTTTATCCAAAGTGCTTTACAATGAAGGCCTCTCATTCACCCATTCACACACAGATATGCACACCAATGGCGGCAGCTGCCATGCAAGGCGCTAGCCTGCTCATTGGGAGCGCTTTGGGGTTCAGTGTCTTACCCAAGTACACTTCGACATGTCGTCGGGAGGAGCCGGGATTCGAACCGCTGACCCTATGATCACTGGACAACCAGACGACCTCCTGAGCTACAGCCGTCCATCTTCCTGACTGAGCTCTCTGTGTTACATACTCTGACTGAGCTCTCTGTGTTACATACTCTGACTGAGCTCTCTGTGTTACATACTCTGACTGAACTCTCTGTGTTACATACTCTGAATGAGCTCTCTGTGTTACATACTCTGACTGAACTCTCTGTTACATACTCTGACTGAGCTCTCTGTGTTACATACTCTGACTGAGCTCTCTGTGTTACATACTCTGACTGAACTCTCTGTGTTAAATACTCTGACTGAGCTCTCTGTGTTACATACTCTGACTGAGCTCTCTGTGTTACATACTCTGACTGAACTCTCTGTGTTACATACTCTGACTGAACTCTCTGTGTTACATACTCTGACTGAACTCTCTGTGTTACATACTCTGACTGAGCTCTCTGTGTTACATACTCTGACTGAGCTCTCTGTGTTACATACTCTGACTGAGCTCTCTGTGTTACATACTCTGACTGAGCTCTCTGTTTTACATACTCTGACTGAGCTCTCTGTGGTACATACTCTGACTGAACTCTCTGTGTTACATACTCTGACTGAGCTCTCTGTTACATACTCTGACTGAGCTCTCTGTGTTACATACTCTGACTGAGCTCTCTGTGTTACATACTCTGACTGAGCTCTCTGTTACATACTCTGACTGAGCTCTCTGTGTTACATACTCTGACTGAGCTCTCTATTTTACATACTCTGACTGAGCTCTCTATGTTACATACTCTGACTGAGCTCTCTGTGTTACATACTCTGACTGAGCTCTCTGTGTTACATACTCTGACTGAGCTCTCTGTGTTACATACTCTGACTGAACTCTCTGTGTTACATACTCTGACTGAGCTCTCTGTTACATACTCTGACTGAGCTCTCTGTGTTACATACTCTGACTGAGCTCTCTGTGTTACATACTCTGACTGAGCTCTCTGTGTTACATACTCTGACTGAGCTCTCTGTGTTACATACTCTGACTGAGCTCTCTGTGTTACATACTCTGACTGAGCTCTCTGTGTTACATACTCTGACTGAACTCTCTGTGTTACATACTCTGACTGAGCTCTCTGTGTTACATACTCTGACTGAGCTCTCTGTGTTACATACTCTGACTGAGCTCTCTGTGTTACATACTCTGACTGAACTCTCTGTGTTACATACTCTGACTGAGCTCTCTGTGTTACATACTCTGACTGAGCTCTCTCTGTTACATACTCTGACTGAGCTCTCTGTGTTACATACTCTGACTGAGCTCTCTGTGGTACATACTCTGACTGAACTCTCTTTGGTACATACTCTGACTGAGCTCTCTGTGTTACATACTCTGTTTACAGGCTGATCCTGGGCCAGTGAACACTGCTGAGATGAACCTCTGCTCCACCCTGGTGGAGGAAACCCCAGCACAGGAGATGGACAAGGATAAGAATGGTACATTGGCAATCTGCTGTCAACACTTGACGAATGAAGGTTGAGATATGCTGGCCATACAGGGACGAACGCACACACACACACACACACACACACACACACACACACACACACACACACACAGACAGACACCATATTCACTTCTGCAAACACACACACACACACACCTGATTTTGGATGGGCTTCCCTGTGTTTCCTAGGTAATTCAGAGGAGGGTCCTAGTGTAGAGGGGCTAAGTGTCTCTCCCAAAGCCGTGGGCGGTAAGTGTGCTGGCTTTTTAGAGCCTTTGCCCTCAAGGTAAAGATCTTGATTTTGTAACCTTGGTACTAATGAAGCCTCTGTTCTCTCTCCTTCCCAGAACCCTCCTCTATGTTCAAGAAGAAGCCAGGAGCAGCAAAGAAAACAGTATGTACTGTACTGAGTAATATGTAACAGCACTGCATGTGTATGAATCATTTACCATGTAAATAATCCTATTTATCATGTGCGCTATTTAAACACTTGTTGGATTTGTGGATTACTTGAAGGTTGAATGTCAAGGTTTTGTACCCCAGAAAGGGCTGTTGTGTTGGGGTTAGGGGCAGGGTTTTGCATTTTGGACTGGTTTAGTTTATTTGAATTTGTATGGAGTGTTGTCACATTCTCGTGTGTGTGCACGTGTGCATGCAGACATGGTTTTAGGCTATGTTCATGGAGGATGTTGTGTGTGTGTGTCTCCTCTCTCTCTCCATCTCCCTCCCTCTCTCTCTCTCTCTCTCTCTCTCTCTCTCTCAGCTGGGCTCCAAGAAGGGTGGTCTGGGTGCTCAGAAGATGAGCAGTACGAGCTTCTCTGAGCAGGAGAAGAGGGCGCAGGCTGTGGACAGGCTCAGAGACAAGGAGGACGGTCCTAGCACTGCTTCCAAGAAGAGCCAGCCTGATCAGCCCATGTGAGTCTCTCTCCTTAACCCTAACATCTCCTCTCTAACCAACCCTCACCCTAACATCTCCTCTCTAACCAACCCTCACCCTAACATCTCCTCTCTAACCAACCCTAACATCTCCTCTCTAACAAACCCTAACATCTCCTCTCTAACCAACCCTCACCCTAACATCTCCTCTCTAACCAACCCTAACCCTAACCCTCTCCTCTCTAACCAACCCTAACATCTCCTCTCTAACCAACCCTCACCCTCTCCTCTCTAACCAACCCTCACCCTCTCCTCTCTAACCAACCCTAACATCTCCTCTCTAACCAACCCTCACCCTAACATCTCTTCTCTAACCAACCCTAACATCTCCTCTCTAACCAACCCTAACATCTCCTCTCTAACCAACCCTAACATCTCCTCTCTAACCAACCCTCACCCTAACATCTCCTCTCTAACCAACCCTCACCCTAACATCTCCTCTCTAACCAACCCTAACATCTCCTCTCTAACCAACCCTAACATCTCCTCTCTAACCAACCCTAACATCTCCTCTCTAACCAACCCTAACCCTCTCCTCTCTAACCAACCCTCACCCTCTCCTCTCTAACCAACCCTAACCCTCTCCTCTCTAACCAACCCTCACCCTCTCCTCTCTAACCAACCCTAACCCTCTCCTCTCTAACCAACCCTCACCCTCTCCTCTCTAACCAACCCTAACATCTCCTCTCTAACCAACCCTAACCCTAACATCTCCTCTCTAACCAACCCTCACCCTAACATCTCCTCTCTAACCAACCCTAACATCTCCTCTCTAACCAACCCTAACATCTCCTCTCTAACCAACCCTAACATCTCCTCTCTAACCAACCCTAACCCTCTCCTCTCTAACCAACCCTCACCCTCTCCTCTCTAACCAACCCTAACCCTCTCCTCTCTAACCAACCCTAACCCTCTCCTCTCTAACCAACCCTCACCCTCTCCTCTCTAACCAACCCTAACATCTCCTCTCTAACCAACCCTAACATCTCCTCTCTAACCAACCCTAACATCTCCTCTCTAACCAACCCTAACATCTCCTCTCTAACCAACCCTAACATCTCCTCTCTAACCAACCCTCACCCTCTCCTCTCTAACCAACCCTAACCCTCTCCTCTCTAACCAACCCTCACCCTCTCCTCTCTAACCAACCCTCACCCTCTCCTCTCTAACCAACCCTAACATTTCCTCTCTAACCAACCCTCACCCTCTCCTCTCTAACCAACCCTCACCCTCTCCTCTCTAACCAACCCTCACATCTCCTCTCTAACCAACCCTCACCCTCTCCTCTCTAACCAACCCTCACCCTCTCCTCTCTAACCAACCCTAACCCTCTCCTCTCTAACCAACCCTCACCCTCTCCTCTCTAACCAACCCTAACCCTCTCCTCTCTAACCAACCCTCACCCTCTCCTCTCTAACCAACCCTCACCCTAACATCTCCTCTCTAACCAACCCTAACCCTCTCCTCTCTAACCAACCCTCACCCTCTCCTCTCTAACCAACCCTAACCCTCTCCTCTCTAACCAACCCTCACCCTCTCCTCTCTAACCAACCCTAACCCTCTCCTCTCTAACCAACCCTCACCCTCTCCTCTCTAACCAACCCTAACCCTCTCCTCTCTAACCAACCCTCACCCTCTCCTCTCTAACCAACCCTCACCCTAACATCTCCTCTCTAACCAACCCTAACCCTCTCCTCTCTAACCAACCCTAACATCTCCTCTCTAACCAACCCTCACCCTCTCCTCTCTAACCAACCCTCACCCTCTCCTCTCTAACCAACCCTCACCCTCTCCTCTCTAACCAACCCTAACATCTCCTCTCTAACCAACCCTAACCCTCTCCTCTCTAACCAACCCTCACCCTCTCCTCTCTAACCAACCCTAACATCTCCTCTCTAACCAACCCTCTCCTCTCCTCTCTAACCAACCCTCACCCTCTCCTCTCTAACCAACCCTAACCCTCTCCTCTCCTCTCTAACCAACCCTCACATCTCCTCTCTAACCAACCCTCACCCTCTCCTCTCTAACCAACCCTCACCCTCTCCTCTCTAACCAACCCTCTCCTCTCCTCTCTAACCAACCCTCACCCTCTCCTCTCCTCTCTAACCAACCCTCACCCTCTCCTCTCTAACCAACCCTCTCCTCTCCTCTCTAACCAACCCTCACCCTCTCCTCTCCTCTCTAACCAACCCTAACATTTCCTCTCTAACCAACCCTCACCCTCTCCTCTCTAACCAACCCTAACCCTCTCCTCTCTAACCAACCCTAACATTTCCTCTCTAACCAACCCTCACCCTCTCCTCTCTAACCAACCCTCACCCTCTCCTCTCTAACCAACCCTCACCCTCTCCTCTCTAACCAACCCTCACCCTCTCCTCTCCTCTCTAACCAACCCTCACCCTCTCCTCTCTAACCAACCCTAACATCTCCTCTCTAACCAACCCTCACCCTCTCCTCTCCTCTCTAACCAACCCTCACCCTCTCCTCTCTAACCAACCCTAACATCTCCTCTCTAACCAACCCTCACCCTAACATCTCCTCTCTAACCAACCCTCACATCTCCTCTCTAACCAACCCTCACCCTCTCCTCTCTAACCAACCCTAACCCTAACATCTCCTCTCTAACCAACCCTAACCCTAACCCTCTCCTCTCTAACCAACCCTCACCCTCTCCTCTCTAACCAACCCTCACCCTCTCCTCTCTAACCAACCCTCACCCTCTCCTCTCTAACCAACCCTAACCCTAACCCTCTCCTCTCTAACCAACCCTCACCCTCTCCTCTCTAACCAACCCTCACCCTCTCCTCTCTAACCAACCCTAACATCTCCTCTCTAACCAACCCTAACATTTCCTCTCTAACCAACCCTCACCCTCTCCTCTCTAACCAACCCTCACCCTCTCCTCTCTAACCAACCCTAACATTTCCTCTCTAACCAACCCTCACCCTCTCCTCTCTAACCAACCCTCACCCTCTCCTCTCTAACCAACCCTAACCCTCTCCTCTCCTCTCTAACCAACCCTAACATCTCCTCTCTAACCAACCCTAACCCTAACATCTCCTCTCTAACCAACCCTCACCCTAACATCTCCTCTCTAACCAACCCTAACCCTCTCCTCTCTAACCAACCCTCTCCTCTCTAACCAACCCTCACCCTAACATCTCCTCTCTAACCAACCCTAACATCTCCTCTCTAACCAACCCTAACATCTCCTCTCTAACCAACCCTAACATTTCCTCTAACCAACCCTCACCCTCTCCTCTCTAACCAACCCTCACCCTCTCCTCTCTAACCAACCCTCTCCTCTCCTCTCTAACCAACCCTCACCCTAACATCTCCTCTCTAACCAACCCTAACCCTCTCCTCTCTAACCAACCCTAACATCTCCTCTCTAACCAACCCTAACATTTCCTCTCTAACCAACCCTCACCCTCTCCTCTCTAACCAACCCTCACCCTCTCCTCTCTAACCAACCCTCACCCTCTCCTCTCTAACCAACCCTCACCCTAACATCTCCTCTCTAACCAACCCTAATATCTCCTCTAACCAACCCTCACCCTCTCCTCTCTAACCAACCCTCACCCTAACATCTCCTCTCTAACCAACCCTAACATCTCCTCTCTAACCAACCCACACCCTCTCCTCTCTAACCAACCCTAACCCTCTCCTCTCTAACCAACCCTCACATCTCCTCTCTAACCAACCCTCACCCTCTCCTCTCTAACCAACCCACACCCTCTCCTCTCTAACCAACCCTAACCCTCTCCTCTCTAACCAACCCTCACCCTCTCCTCTCTAACCAACCCTCACCCTCTCGTCTCTAACCAACTCTAACATCTCCTCTCTAACCAACCCTAACCCTCTCCTCTCTAACCAACCCTCACCCTCTCCTCTCTAACCAACCCTAACCCTCTCCTCTCCTCTCTAACCAACCCTAACCCTCTCCTCTCCTCTCTAACCAACCCTAACCCTCTCCTCTCCTCTCTAACCAACCCTAACCCTCACCCTCTCCTCTCTAACCAACCCTCACCCTAACATCTCCTCTCTAACCAACCCTAACCCTCTCCTCTCTAACCAACCATCGCTGCTCTTCCACCTGCTCCATCCATACCTCTCTTTCTTTTATATTCCACTACGTTTTAACTGTCTTTATAACATGTACCTCATCTATCCACTCATCTCTACCCCCTGTGAGTTCCTCTGGACCGCTTTCAAATCAGGGGGAAAATCAAATGTACTGAACACTTCCTGTCTGAGCTCTTGTTCAGCGCTGCCTGTCCCCCCCCCTCCAGTGCCACCTCGCTGCGTCTGGCCTACCAAGACCTGGAGGACCAGAGGAAGAGAGGAGAGGAGAGGATGAAGGGCTTCCAGGGGAACAAGAAGGAGCAGGCTGAAAGACTGGGTATGGGACTGGGCAGCAAGAGGTGAGGAGGAGGAGGAGGTGAAGGAGAGGGGGAGGAGGAGGTGGAGGAGGAGGAGGTGGAGGAAGAGAGGAGGAGGAGGAGGTGGAGAGGTAGAGGAGGAGAGGGGGAGGAGGAGGAGAGGGGGGGGAGGAGGAGGAGGGGATGAGGAGAGGTGGAGGAGGAGGGGGGGTGATTATGTTGGTTGTGGTAGTGATGGAGTGGATGATGATGTCGGTGGTGATGACAGTGATGCTGATGACGGTGATCATGATGAGAATAGCCTTATAGATAGATGGATAACTTTATTCATCCTTGAAGGGAAATTAATTGTTATCTGATCTCTATCTGTATAAGCACAGTTCTTCGCCCTTGTCACAATCATTTTGTTTGTTGTTGTTGACCATTAGATGATTCTGATTACAAGCTTCATCTCCATTCCTCCCATCCTCCCTTCTTTCTTTCTCTCTCTCTCTCTCTCTTCTCTACCTCTCTCTAGCGGTGTGTCTCACTCAGTGCTTTCAGACATGCACATGATTCAGCAGGAGAGCCCAGTGGGGGCCAAGACCACCAAAGCAAAGAAGTACACAGACGAGGAGGAGACTGACGAAGGCTCCTTCACCTCTAGGTATCACGGCCCCGTTCCAACGCCGCCATACACCGGCCCCGTTCCAACACCGCCATCCACCGGCCCCGTTCCAACACCGCCATACACCGGCCCCGTTCCAACACCGCCATGCACCGGCCCCGTTCCAACACCGCCATGCACCGGCCCCGTTCCAACACCGCCATACACCGGCCCCGTTCCAACACCGCCATACACCGGCCCCGTTCCAACGCCGCCATACACCGGCCCCGTTCCAACGCCGCCATACACCGGCCCCGTTCCAACACCGCCATACACCGGCCCCGTTCCAACACCGCCATACACCGGCCCCGTTCCAACACCGCCATACACCGGCCCCGTTCCAACACCGCCATACACCGGCCCCGTTCCAACACCGCCATACACCGGCCCCGTTCCAACACCGCCATACACCGGCCCCGTTGCAACACCGCCATACACCGGCCCCGTTGCAACACCGCCATACACCGGCCCCGTTGCAACACCGCCATACACCGGCCCCGTTGCAACACCGCCATACACCGGCCCCGTTGCAACACCGCCATACACCGGCCCCGTTGCAACACCGCCATACACCGGCCCCGTTGCAACACCGCCATACACCGGCCCCGTTGCAACACCGCCATACACCGGCCCCGTTGCAACACCGCCATACACCGGCCCCGTTGCAACACCGCCATACACCGGCCCCGTTGCAACACCGCCATACACCGGCCCCGTTCCAACACCGCCATACACCGGCCCCGTTCCAACACCGGCCCCGTTCCAACACCGCCATACACCGGCCCCGTTCCAACACCGGCCCCGTTCCAACACCGCCATACACCGGCCCCGTTCCAACACCGGCCCCGTTCCAACACCGCCATACACCGGCCCCGTTCCAACACCGCCATACACCGGCCCCGTTCCAACACCGCCATACACCGGCCCCATCCCAATACCAGAACACTGCACCCTTAATTCCACCCCTTAGCACAGGGGTGTCAAACTCAAATACACAGTGGGCCAAAATTTTTAACTTGAACAAAGTCACGGGCCAACATTGAACAAATGAAAATTTTATTATGGACCCAAACAAGTTTTTCTTTAACATTGAATATGGAACAAGCAACGCTTATTACCATACAATATATAACTTAATAGTGCAGACATGCAAAATCGAATACTGGCGGGCCAGCTCTAGTAGTCATTTGGTATTGCCTTTTGACACCCCTGCCTTAGCATGATTATACCTTTTATACGTTTTTGCATTCACCAAAGGAATGGTGTGATTTTCTTATGGGAGGATTATTTGACTAGAAGCCTGTGTTAGCTAGAACCCTGTAGAACCCTGTAGAACCCTGTGTTACTGAGTGAGAGTGGGACCATCTTTGTCTGATGTTCCTGGGATGTGGACCACATCACACCACAACTGGAATAAGACTAAACCCAAGTCAGGCGGGTTAGGGTTAGGCTTTAAGGCAGTTTATATTTTTACCCCATGTAATCTAAGCCAGCCAGACACACACACACACACACACACACACTGAGCTCAATGTCATGTGGCTTCAGGATGTCGTCCAGGTTTGATGACCAGACCGAGTCTTCTGACAAGTTCTTCTCCCAGTGGAGCGACACAGCGGAGGGAGGCTGGAGGAAAGAGAGCAAGAAGCCAGAACCTGACTTCTACCTGAGTGCCATCACCTCACTGGAGGACAGGTAGGGTCACCGCCAGCCAGCCATGTCCTCTAGCTGGTGCTCTGGACTCCGTACAATAGAGGTTCAGGAAGTGAATTTCCTCTTCATTTACTCCATGGATGTTTCAGAAAATCCTTCTATAAAGAGTTTAAGGGCGACTGCAGAGTTCTCATGTTTCTTAACTTTGACTACTGCTTTGAAAAAAGCCTTCTCTTCTTCTTTTTTTTAAGTCCAATTGTTCAATTACACACCCTTACCCCTCTTACCCCCCAAAAAAACAACAACAACACACATTTCCTCAAGCACACTCATACTGTAAACGTTCACACAGAACCATGGCCCGGCGGAAACCAGACCCCTCCCCCGTCACGGACTCTGGCGAAGCCCGGAAAAAGTTTGGGGACGTGAAGGCGATCTCCTCCGACATGTACTTCGGCAAGCAGGATGACTCAGAGGTATGTCTGCACCCCAGGCCATCCTGCCGTACTACCAGTTCTGAGCCGGTAGTTAGACAGTAGTTAGCCGGTAGTTAGCCGGTAGTGAGCCGGTAGTGAGCCGGTAGTGAGCCGGTAGTGAGCCGGTAGTGAGCCGGTAGTGAGCCGGTAGTGAGCCGGTAGTTAGCCGGTAGTTAGCCTCTTTGCTCTCCTCAGAAGATCCTAGAGAACCTGGTTTCTTCAGAAACGTTCCCCAAATCAGAACTCTGCTTCACGTAATCAGGACACGTAATCAGCAACCTGACAGTATTTACCACGTCTGATGGGTAATAATATGAACCTCTCTGACACACAACACTGGTCCCTGAATGTAAAGTGTGTGTTTCCTCTCTGTCCAGTACGAGGCCAAGACGCGTCTGGAGAGATTCTCTGGCAGCTCGTCCATCAGCTCGGCAGAACTGTTCGATGAGCAGAAGAAACAGCCAGGTAACGACTCGACACGTGTGTAGGGTTAGGCTTTACGGATAGGGGTAGGGTTAGCACTAGGGTTAGGCTTAGCACCAGAGTTAGGGTTAGCACCAGGGTTAGGGGCAGATTTAAGTCCAGAAAGTCATGTATTAAGAGAGCAAGCAGCCTCGTAGCCGACCCTCGTCGATGACTTCTTCTGTGGTGTCCACAGCGAGCTCGTACCGCCTGAGCAACGTGCTGCCCAACGCCCCGGACATGTCCCAGCTGAGGCTGGGGGTGCGCTCGGTGGCGGGGAGGCTCTCTGTCATGGCCAGCGGGGTCGTGACCTCCATCCAGGTGGGTCAGAACACAACTAACCACAACCACAGTCGCCTACTGGGTTTTCTAGGGTGTAACACTGATTTCATAGTTATCACCAAAATCGCACGCTGTCATCGTCAATATAGGACTGTTAAAAAAAAAAAAAAGAAAGGGTATATCTGTGAATCATTCAATTCAAACAACTTTATTAGTCCCACTAGGGGCAATTGATTTAGAGCAGCTTGTTGCACAGAAAACATAAAACATCACACAGTACACAATCAACAACAAGTAGCCTACTGTACATCAGGAGCTCGGAAGATCATTAATCATATTGATCGTTAAAAATAAATAAATAAATAATAATACAACAATTCATCCATCGATGGCACCTACGGAGAGTTTAACAGTCTGATTGCATCATGGATTGTACTTCCAGTGTAATTGCCGTGATGAGCAGGGGGGGTTTCTGTCCCGTCTGACGGCCTGGGGTCTTCTGTTTCAGGACCACTACAACACATGAGACCAGTGGGCTGGGAGCAGTCCTGTGTAACATCCAGACGGACGAGGGACGCAGCGCAGGCTCCCGTACCCCCGGGGAGGAGGAGGGCGCTGGGGCAACGTTAGAAAGACTGGGTGGAGTTCGCCTCATATGTAAATAAATGTAAAAGCACCTCATCTGAATGAATGAGGAATGATGTATCTCTGCGGGGCCGCGCGCCCACGCTGTCCTCCATGACACCTGAAGGAAGGCTTTCTGTATAACTCATTCAGTTCTGTGAAATAATTATATCTGCAGCATATTATTTCATCTGTTCGTAGGCCAGGGGTTATGGGGCATTTATAGTCAAAGCTTTTGATGTGGTTCTAATCGAGGGCGGGTTTTTCTTTGTTTCCTTTTACTGTTGATTGAGGAGGTTGAACTGTGTCAGCCATCTTGTTTTTCTGTAGTGTGACATCACAGAACAGGCCCTGAGTTTGGATTTGTATTGGCCAGTTGGGTTAGGGTTAAAGTTAACTCTAGCTATAGAGATGTGCTGCAGCCTCACACCCAGGAGACATTGACTAGCACGCTTTCCATGCTCGTGTGTGTGTGTGTGTGTGTGTGTGTGTGTGTGTGTGTGTGTGTGTGTGTGTGTGTGTGTGTGTGCGCGCGCGCGCGTGTGTCAACGTGAGCCCATCTGCCAAGTGTGTTTGGGGTGGAGAGTGAAGGGATGTGAGTTGGCAAAGATTACATTCATTCTTAATCAATTGTTTGACTTGCGTTTGCAACAACACGGCACCAGAAGGTTCATCAGCCAGTGGAATATCAGTTTAGAGCAGTTGCCCTTGGTTTCATTGTTTGGAAAGTGCCCTTACAGTCCTTGAAGTGCCCTTACGATCACACATACACAGGACCAAGACACCAAAATGTCACAACGAGGCCTTTCTTTATTTAGTTTGAAAGTTGAATCCTCAAGATGACCAAGGTTGACTTTTCCCTGTTTGTATTATTCTCGTTACATGGCACTATATATTTCATATTATCATAAAAAATATATAATAAAAAAATATCATTTTTTTTTTCTCAAATGGAGGACACAATCTACATTTTACTTGTCAAAAATCAGCCTAGATTTCAAACTGGTGGGATTGTCTAAAGCAAGGCTGGCATCGGGCTCCTGAATATTAATCATATTCATAATCATAAGAAAGGAGACAAGGAAAAGAAAAAAACTTTAACATTATGTATTGACACTCACCCAAAGATTTTTGTGCAATATCAAAACGTGTGCATTACCTTTTGAAATGACTGTATTGATCAAATGACCAAGGTTCAGTCATATTGAACATTTAGAGTCTGTGGACAGTTCAGTCAGATGATAGATCCTCTCCAGGAGGTGTTTTCGTCTACCTTGCTCTAGACCCGTAGGGATGCATGATGTCCCTGTTCTGTTAGTACCCTAACCCTAGAATAACCTTGACTGAGTCAAAACTGTTGCACTATGCATTGCTGTAAATGGAATAAACCTGTTTTTTGACAGCCTCATCCGTGGGCACTATGATATGCTGTTGAAGAAAGGTGTCTTTACATTGTGGAGTGTTTTAGGTGTGTTGCTGTGGATTTGAGTGTACTTGTGGGGCAGTTTTGGTTCATGAGGACAGATGGTTGAATTGTGTTACTGCCTGTTGCTGGAGAGGGTATGTTGGTGTCTCAACACAAAATCAGACCTCCTCCTACAGATCTACATATAGAGATATATTGAAACGGGATAAACCCATTGAGATGGATTATCTAGATTTCAAGGGGGTTCCAAAATATACTATTGAAGATGTGATGAGCGTTTGCTAGTGAGACATGGATGTGGTGGCACTACCACCTTGCCTCTGGACGTTCAGATGGTGTAGCTTTCGAAGCAGTTCTGTCAGCTGTGCAGTGTGTTCAGATCTCAAATGCAGAGGGCTTGGGTATAGGGGCTGGTTTAGGATTGGCTTGAAAAACATGACAACAGATGAGAGAACACACCAGTGCTGTTTTTTGTTATTTTTTTTGTTGTTTTTTTTTAAATCTGGATTTTGAGCATCATTTCATAATCAAATGTACAAAAAATAAATAATTTCTGATTTTCCCCCTTTCTACTGTATGCCTTAATCCAAAGAATTGAGATGTACAAACCTTCCCTAGAAGTATCTTTATGGAGTGATCTAGTTTACGTTTGTTACAACCTGCAATGGGCATCTTTTTTGTTTGAATGTCAATGTACTGCGGCTGCAGCTTAACATTTGAATTAGTTTACCATGATGGACATGAATGAGATCCAGTCAATTCATCTCTCTGTGACAATGGTTTGTAGATAATGTGTAATGTCATGGTATGTAGGCTAATGTAATGATATGTAGGTTAATGTCATGATATGCTTCATGCTGATTTTTGAGTTCTTAAACATTTATTTAAATTGGCTGCGCATCCAGACTGAACATATAGTTAGAATTATTTCAATATTAAAAGTAGCCTAGCTTAGAGTGAGTGCTCACCTATAGTACATCCATTGGTTTCTCTTTAGTTGCAACGATTTTAAGTGTTTATAAGAAAAAAATGTATAAAAGCAATTGATTATCCAGTCTTTATAGATTGTTGGGCAATTTACTGCTGAAATTAGGGGAATTGTAATTTGTTTAAATGCCAAATAAACTGCTCCTTCTCTTCTCCATGTGGGTGGGTTATCTTACATGTGTGTGAATAAATATTCAGTTATTTGTGCGAATATGTACTGCACTGCATTGCATTCCTTCAGTAGGCTATAGCTACAACAATAAAACTAGAAAGCGACATTCGGAGAGCCCAAACCTCCTCCCATGATGCATTTCACACAGCTCAAACCAGGTTTTCATTGATAAGCAGGTGGTTCTTGGACATTCCTGTGGGAATTATTGGAGTACGCCTGCAGGACCAGTGCCTCTGCAGGGAAAGCCCAGAGTATGTCTGCATTCCCCGTCACATACTTCTACATTTTACTAACAGTAGACTACGTACTACAGCTGCCCCTAGGAAGTATATATTTTGCACACAGTACGAATCAAATTGGGACATACTACTACGTTGTCATAACATTGCGCCTTGAAATTGAAATTTGACCACATCCGACCCAGTACATAAAGTGACATTTGTCCACAGCTGTCGTGACCATGGATGGAGCTTTAAAAAACAAACAAACTTGCATGTGTGACATAATTTCCATTGCGCAGAGTCAGAATAGCCAGAAAAGTGTGCTAGTGTGTAGCTTGCACACTGCAAAAAACGACCGGATGTAGTAGGACATCCTGGTATTTTTGCCTTACTGCATATGGCCCACTATTGGGACATAACTACATGTATGTGGGTAATATCGCCTACACCAAGGCCATATGTACATTAATACTCGTCAGTTGTTGAATGGCAGTAGGCTTTATAGTTTTCGACTGCTCTGAAACTAGGCTAGTCTACTCTGCAGAAAACGCAAGAACTAGATACAGCCACTGCTATTCCAACACACTATACTCCATACACCATTACTAAATGCATGACAAATATTGTTTCCTATCAAATAAATTAATATAATGTTCATATATTAAAAATCCACCTGACTTGTTGGAACCTGTTGCCCTGCTCCTGAGACAAAGTGCAAAAAATGTATGGCGGTGAATGCGGCCATGTGTGACTTTGACTCTGGCCCAGGGTCACACCCAGGAGATTGCTCAAAGTTAGTTTTAATTTGTGGATCCGCCGTGATTCGGATTCTCTACAAATTTTAATGGGTTCTTGGCCCATGCTACCCTCCACCATTTTCATGAGTTTCATGAAAATTGGTCTGGTAGTTTTTGCGTTATTCTGCTACAAACAAACAAACAAACAAACAAAAAGAAGCAGCCCTGGGCGGAGGTAATAATGAATATTGTTTAAATTGCTGCGGACTTGATACGTCACCGTTACCTAAATTACGCATGGATTAAATTTCTATTGCTATTGTAATTTTTCTTTTACAGTCTCCTCCTTTATGAGGCACGTCGCCGGTCAGAGAGCGAGTGAACGAGTGAACGGGTCCCGGGCATCGCTTACGTGGCTGACGCACTCGCTCATACCCAAACTCCAAGGAGAAGTGAGTTCGCAGGGGGATGTAGTGCACTCTTAGCCCTATGTACCAAAGAATGTAGGAGTTTTTCATACTTTATTCATACTTTATTATGGTCGGCGTTTGAATGGAGTGTCTTGCGTTAAACTGCTTTACAATTTGTATAGCCGAGGGCAATTTTGCAACTCTCCACCGCAACTTTTCGTTATTCCTTGGCCAGGAAGCTTTCTGAAACAGTGTCCCATTGTAGGCTTACCAAAATGCCTGCTAGTGAAGTAAAGCAAAGAAAGAAGACACAGAAACCAAACGAGGAGTCCGAAACGTCGAATAACAAATGTGAAGATGAAACTAAAAAAGTGAAAGCTGCGGAAGAGGTGTGTTTAGATCCAAGAAAAACGTCCTTGCCGTCTTCTCTGGATCTGAGAACGCTAACGTGTCTTCTGTCCCTGGCAGTTTGCTTAGTGTTAACCTGGTAAGTCCGCATTTTTTTCATTGTAAAGTCAAAATGTATTTGTAGCCACTTACATTTTTCGGAGTAATTGTTTTGATTGTGTTGATTACAGGGTAGTGTTGCAGCAAAATGACAAGTATACCGAAGTGGAGGAGAAATATAAACTTCTGTATGGGAAGACGGCAAGTCTCCTAGAAATGGAGGATGAAGTGGTCAAGATGTCCAAGAAGGTGGGTTTCATTTATATTGAGACTTATTCCGTCACCCTTGAATGGAGGAGGATAGGCTCTGTGCACCAGCTCCACCATAGACATTATAAAGATATTATATTGATATTTTTATGAAGATAAAGATATTTATAATGTCTATGAGCTCACACCCAGCGCACACCTGATAAATCACTTAATCCAATAGTATAGGACAGGAAATAAAGATGCCCACTTCCTTTCAGGAAGTAGTGGAGCTGGTGCACAGAGCCTATAGCTGCCCAGTTTGTGTGCTTTGCATTTCTGAATAGGCCGATGCTGTATGTGTTTTTGTGTGTAGCCAAAAAATGAGTAGCCTTTAGTAACGAATGGCCTACAATTTCTTCACTCATTGTCGTGCATGGCATTTTCTATTCGACACTTTCCAATCTCCTGTATGTACAGCTCCCAACCCACTGTCTCTTCAATCCACTCATCTGTGCACTATTCATGTGCATGCCCATGTTTTTCTGTGTATTCGGGTTAGGGTTAGTTTTTTTTCCCGTGTATTCGTATGAAAACGCCCCCTGAGCCACCACAGAAACAGCCTCCCTGTTTTATGTTGCGGGTGCAGCTTGCCACCTCTGAAGATGACCTCCAGGGGGCGCTCTCGGCTGTGTCACTCGCCACGCGACTCCAGCAGGACATCGCCTCCCTCCACTCCGCCATCGCCGCCATAGAGGCCGACGAAAACTCCGCCTCCCGCCACCTCCAGGCGGTCAGCGGCCGCTTCCAGAACGTGACGGAAATGTGGCGGACGCGCCTGGACGCCGTGATCTCCGACCTCGCCCGGCTGAAGGCGGAGACGCGGGAGGCGCACACCGACGCCACCGGCCGGGTGAACGAGGCTGAGCGGAGGGCGCGGTCGCTGGCGGAGAGGCTGGAGGAGCTGGAGACCAGCACCAGGAGGAACGCCCGCGCCCTGGAGCGCACCGAGGACGACGACACCAAGCGCGCCGGGGACCAGCTGGACTGGAACACCGGGCAGATCCACAAGATGGAGGAGCGGGTCCGGGCGCTGCACCGGGCCGACGAGGAGATGGCCGCCCAGCTCCGAGAGCACATCCCCAGGGCTCAGCAGTGCGAGGCTCACCTCCCGGCCGTGGAGGACGCGGTCCGATCCATTCTGAGGCTGGGGGGGGACCTCGGCACGGCCGAGGGGAGGCTGGAGGAGCTGACCCTCCAGGTGTTCGGGACGGAGGACAGCATGCTGAAAGCCCTGACGGAGATCCTGGACATCAGGCAGAACCTGGACGCCCTCCAGGCGCACGGCAGCATCCTGGAGATGAAGAGCGAGCTGGGACTGGTGACGGAGGCGGTGCGCGAGCTGCGTACGGTGGTGATGAGCGTGGGCTCGGACAGGGCAGAGGATTCTGGGAGTGAGAGGGAGGAGGAGGAGGAGGAGGAGGATCTGTAGAAGTAGAAGGACCCGACAGCGGATGATGACCCATCCAACCATGGCGTGATGTTGACCTCACTGTGTGATGTCATCATGCCAAACCAATCGGGAGGGAGCACCCCTGCTTTCCCATGTGCTGTTACACGGCTGTCAGCGCTCAGGTTATACTGTGTGTATTCAGATCTGATTTGATGTTTGGGTTGATTCTCATCAATAGATATGTTATGAATACGCATGCTTCATGGTCTGCTGTCAGAACTGCCTTGAACCAGCAGCTGAATGTAGCATCCTTACAGTATACAGCCATGCTATTCATTCTGGACATTTTTGCCATTTATTTACCTTTTTGTTGCCTATTCTTAAAATTATTCCAGGTACTCAAAAGCTTTCCATGCCACGGTATTACATAGCCTACAGATTACTGTACGTACTCAAGTATCTCATTATATATTTTTTTTATACCATTTGCATACAGTATGCAGTAATTGACACATGCTTTGCTGTACAGTATCAATTTGGTATCAACATGGTTTTCTAATAAAAGACTCTTCAAGTTTTTCTTGTCTTTGGTCTTTTGGTGGTTATAGTGTTGCAAAACATCTATTTTACATGTTTGTGCATGTCAACAATCCTGGCTCTTGTTACTTTGACAACTTCATTAGAGCCCAGTTACTAAAAGGATCCATATTTTAAACGTATTGTTTACCTTGATGATATGGCCACTCAAAGTATTTCCCATGTTAGTAACCATCAACATAAACCACTGTCTCTCGCTGCATCTCTCTATCCTTCCTCCACCCGTCTCTCTCTGGGTGTCCTCAGTGGGAGAGCGTCCAGGTCCTGTTGGAGGCTGTAGGGGGGCGTCAGGGGGGTCTCCTGCCCCGGGTCGAGGGTCTGGCGCAGGACGTGAGCCGGCTGAAGGACTGGACGTCCGGCCTGACAGAGAAACGCAGCCAGCTGCAGGCCAACATGGCCTCGCTGACCGACGCTGTGGGGCAGATAGAAGACCGCACCGTCGCCATCACTAAGGACGTCACTAACAAGGTCTGACCGCAGCTTTATCACTGGCGTTTTGGGGAAATGGGGTCACTGTAGAGTATTTTATTACATCATTGTTGTGTCACTGTTATTGAATATCATAGTTTTGGTCACTACTATATATCATCAGATTCTTTATATACTTCATCTGCGTTTATTGAGGTTTCTGTCAAATTAATTATACAGTATATGTTATTGGGGTTGGGCTTGCAACACTACAAGTTGTATGTAAATATAAATGGCTGTAATAATACAATAGACACTAGGTTTATATGCATAAGTTGTACTACCAAGTAGTGCAATTAAAAGTCATACATTTTCTGTTGCATTTTATTACGTACTAGTAACAAGTCATACTAAATTTTATTGTTGTGTAAAATGTATTCTATTAAACCTATAATATGTAGGATTTTAACCATCCATATTTCTACAGTATATCGCTATGATGATAAATCAAGAGTCATCAGCCAGCGGGTGCCTCAGTGGAAACCGTGTCCCTGTAGTTTGGCTCTGCTACAGCAATTTATAAACCTCTGTGTTGTGCCAACAGCCGAGCTTTAGTGATTCAGTCAGCAACACTGAACTCTTCTACGGCCTTATTTGGGAGTGTGATTCACAAACTGCTCCAAGCAGACTCCAGGTGTCTAAATAGACTGATCTATAGACTCCAGGCATCTAAATAGACTGAGTTTTAGACTCCAGGCGTCTAAATAGACTGAGCTATAGACTCCAGGCGTCTAAATAGACTGATCTATAGACTACAGGCGTCTAATAGATGCCTGGAGTCTATAGACTGAGCTATAGACTCCAGGCATCTAAATAGACTGAGCTATAGACTCCAGGCATCTAAATAGACTGAGCTATAGACTCCAGGCATCTAAATAGACTGAGCTATAGACTCCAGGTGTCTAAATAGACTGATCTTTAGACTGAGGTCACCCAGGCAGCTGCAGAGGGTGCTTCTGAGCAGAAGATATTCTCATTCAACTCATTTCATTGTCATTCCTCTTCCTGTCCTCGCCGTGCGTCCTGTCCACTCGTTCCCCAGGTGGCGTCCGTGCGGACTGACGTGCGTCGGATGGACGGCCTGGAGTCAGAGGCGGAGTCTCTTCTTACCCGCATCGGCGAGCTGGAGGACAAGGCCGCCCAGGTGGAACGCAGCATGGTCAAGCGCATCGGCGACGTGCTAACAGGCAGCATCGACCGCGTGGCGGCGCTCCGCTCCGCCTCCGAGCGCAACAGCCAGGCGCTGGAACAGCTCCGGCGCCGGATCCCAGAGCTCGCGGCCGCCGACAGGCAGCTCTCGGACCGCCTGAGGGAGCTGGAGAGAGGCCGCGCCCGGCTGGTCCGGACCGTGACCTTCGCCGGCGACCTCAAACCCAAGGTGGCCACGATCAAGCGGGACTTTGCGGCGCTCGAGCCTCAGCTGGCCGACCTGACCCTGCGCATCGGCCGGCTGGCGGAGGACGTGATGAGCAGGGAGGCGGACATCGCCCAGGTCAGGCAGACACTGGCTAGTCTAAATGTGGTAGAGGGAGACCTGGGCGCAGTGACCACACAGCTTAGCCAAGGGACCGAGATGCTTGATGTGGGAGAGATGCTACCACAGGCCAACGGGAGTGAGGTCCTTCCACAGACTCACACATCAACACAGTAAAGACGTTTCCACAGACTCACACATCAACACAGTAAAGACTTTACCACAGACTCACACATCAACACAGTAAAGACTTTTCCACAGACTCACACATCAACACAGTAAAGACTTTTCCACAGACTCACACATCAACACAGTAAAGACTTTACCACAGACTCACACATCAACACAGTAAACACTTTTCCACAGACTCACACATCAACACAGTAAAGACTTTACCACAGACTCACACATCAACACTGTGAAGACTTTACCACAGACTCACACATCAACACAGTAAAGACTTTTCCACAGACTCACACATCAACACAGTAAAGACTTTACCACAGACTCACACATCAACACAGTAAAGACTTTACCACAGACTCACACATCAACACAGTAAAGACTTTTCCACAGACTCACACATCAACACAGTAAAGACTTTTCCAGACTCACACATCAACACAGTAAAGACTTTTCCAGACTCACACATCAACACAGTGAAGACTTTTCCACAGACTCACACATCAACACAGTAAAGACTTTACCACAGACTCACACATCAACACAGTAAAGACTTTCCCACAGACTCACACATCAACACAGTGAAGACTTTCCCACAGACTCACACATCAACACAGTAAAGACTTTCCCACAGACTCACACATCAACACAGTAAAGACTTTCCCACAGACTCACACATCAACACAGTAAAGACTTTACCACAGACTCACACATCAACACAGTAAAGACTTTACCACAGACTCACACATCAACACAGTAAAGACTTTCCCACAGACTCACACATCAACACAGTAAAGACTTTTCCACAGACTCACACATCAACACAGTAAAGACTTTCCCACAGACTCACACATCAACACAGTGAAGACTTCACCACAGACTCACACATCAACACAGTAAAGACTTTTCCACAGACTCACACATCAACACAGTAAAGACTTTACCACAGACTCACACATCAACACAGTGAAGACTTTTCCACAGACTCACACATCAACACAGTAAAGACTTTTCCACAGACTCACACATCAACACAGTAAAGACTTTTCCACAGACTCACACATCAACACAGTAAAGACTTTTCCACAGACTCACACATCAACACAGTAAAGACTTTACCACAGACTCACACATCAACACAGTAAAGACTTTTCCACAGACTCACACATCAACACAGTAAAGACTTTTCCACAGACTCACACATCAACACAGTAAAGACTTTTCCACAGACTCACACATCAACACAGTAAAGACTTTTCCACAGACTCACACATCAACACAGTAAAGACTTTTCCACAGACTCACACATCAACACAGTAAAGACTTTACCACAGACTCACACATCAACACAGTAAAGACTTTACCACAGACTCACACATCAACACAGTAAAGACTTTCCCACAGACTCACACATCAACACAGTGAAGACTTTCCCACAGACTCACACATCAACACAGTAAAGACTTTCCCACAGACTCACACATCAACACAGTAAAGACTTTCCCACAGACTCACACATCAACACAGTAAAGACTTTACCACAGACTCACACATCAACACAGTAAAGACTTTACCACAGACTCACACATCAACACAGTAAAGACTTTCCCACAGACTCACACATCAACACAGTAAAGACTTTTCCACAGACTCACACATCAACACAGTAAAGACTTTCCCACAGACTCACACATCAACACAGTGAAGACTTCACCACAGACTCACACATCAACACAGTAAAGACTTTTCCACAGACTCACACATCAACACAGTAAAGACTTTACCACAGACTCACACATCAACACAGTGAAGACTTTTCCACAGACTCACACATCAACACAGTAAAGACTTTTCCACAGACTCACACATCAACACAGTAAAGACTTTTCCACAGACTCACACATCAACACAGTAAAGACTTTTCCACAGACTCACACATCAAAACAGTAAAGACTTTACCACAGACTCACACATCAACACAGTAAAGACTTTACCACAGACTCACACATCAACACAGTAAAGACTTTTCCACAGACTCACACATCAACACAGTGAAGACTTTCCCACAGACTCACACATCAACACAGTAAAGACTTCACCACCAGGGACAAGTTGAACTGAATCGTATTGAAAGGCTTTTACAAAGGAAATGATTGTCCAGAATGAAACATGCTCTAGTTTTATTATTAGTTTATAGTTTTATTATTCGATTTTAATCTTGGGAACTGCTATAGTTTTATTATAAGGTTATAGTTGTATTCTAAGGTTATAGTTTTATTATAAGAATGGGTGCCTAATTAAAAGAATTGGAGATCTGAAAAAAGCCCAAGTCATCTAAAGGTGCCGAGTGCTGCAACGCTACTGTAGAACTGCGCCCTTGGAATGCAGATATGTAATAAATAAATAAAAACATTTTATTTATAAAGCACTTGTCACACTTACAAGTACCTTTGATTGGTTCTTTTCTAGCACCCTGGTAGAGCATGTCCTTTATGTTTTCAATCATTGCGAGTGACCGCTCCTGTTAATGCACAGTTTTGCAATGTTTACTAAGTGCCTTCTAAGTTGATAGTCTAACCTAACATAGGGTTGTCGTGTTAAGAGTTCGACCCCTGTGTGACCTGCACACTACCCCAGGACAACAGTACTAACTTATCAGTCTCCAGGTGTTCAGAGGGTGGAGTGTCAACATAAAGTATAATAGACAAAAGGCGAAAGAGCTGTGTGCACATCCAACCTTAGTAGGCCAGGCGCTGGATCTGAGAGTACATACGTGAGACGAGAGGAGAGATCCGCACACTGATATCTCCCTGTTCACTTTATTGAAAATGCGCAACGTTTCGACCCTTAGGTCTTCAACAGGAAACTTCCTTTTTCCTGATTAACACCTAAGGGTCGAAACGTTGCATATTTTCAATAAAGTGAACCGGGAGATATCAGTATGCAGATCTTTCCTCTCTTCTAACATACAGTTTGATACATTATCCTTTATTCCAAAGCTCCATTAGTCTCTCACACATCCGGCTGCGTCCTACAGCAGGATGTTTAACAGCCACTACTGCTGCCTGCGGTTTGCTTAAACAACCTAGGGGCTTCTTCATGGCTTGTGAAATGTTGAAGAACAAGGTGTTCTACTAGACAGAGGAAGTACGAGACACACGGGACAAAGCTGAACAGCGAGCTGACATCCTCAGAGCCAATCACATTCACACGGTGATATGTTGCTTCTCCTTAAAGGACTGAAGGTGAACATGCCTGGAATAGTTCAGTGACAGCCCACCATTCAGCAGACACCAGTTCAACATCATAACAGATGGGTTTTACTGTAAGTACAGTTATTACAATGTAACAAATTACACTTGCTGTGCCGAGTCATGCTTTTGAATGGTCAGCATTGTAATTGTACCCGCCACTGTAATTCTGGAACAGACAGAAATAATGCTATTACATGTTAGATATTGTTCGTCAGGTGTGTAATGATCTCAATACATTTAGTCAATTTTCAGTTTGTCTGTTTTAACAATGTAGATATTGTGGGTAGTGCCACACCCACCGCAAATGTCTCTGTGTGTGTGTGCGTGTGTGTATTTTATCAAAATTTGTTTTGAATAGTTTTAATCTCCCTCAGAGTTTCATCTGTATGAGCAGTTAATCTTGCAGTTATAGTCCCCACTACAGATGAAAGTAATTACTGTCAAAGTTATATAGTAAATCATCTCATTGAATACTCTTGCAGTGTGTCATAATGACATTTTCCAATCAGATTTTAATGAAGTATCACTATCTAACTCGTAGTGCTGAAGAGACTACCTAGAGGAGCCGAGATGGTCTGGACCTGGGGCTTTCAACTAATCTTTCTCCAATCATCCTCAACAGGAAATGGGCTGGCCCACTGTTCCTGGGTTAATGGGGGTATTCAATTTCCTGGAAAAGCACAATTATTCATTCCTCACCAACTGTGCTTTCTGCCTCAGCCCAGGGTTCCGACCACACCTTTGTGAGATGACAAACAACATGCTTTTAAATCGTATGCAAATTAAATTAGCATGAATCAATGAAATGATATAAAAAGGATCAGCCTACACAGAAATGTGGTGGTACAGTTTATTTTTTTGTAACAAAACAGTCAGTAAATAATGGCATGGCTCTTTAAAGGAACGTATTGCAGTTGTGCGTGTGAAACAACCCTGGGAACAGAAATGTTGAAAGAAAAAGAAAAAAACGGGAAAAAACTACAGTGCAGTTTGAGTTTTGGTTTTAATACATAGAACAGCAGTCCTCTCCCTTTTGCCCTATTGTGACGCACTCTACCGTTACCCCTCCCGAAAACTACCCCTCTTTTTCCACCTACAAGGTCCACTTCAAAATATTATATCATCATGAAAGCACGCCAGATTCCTGTTGACAGACTTCGACAATAAAATCTAAATTGGCCAGGACTGCCAATGTGGGTGCACTGCGTGCTTCAATGAAGGATATAAGTTAAAGGAGCAGTAAAGGGAAAATGCATTTTAGCCCTGTTTTAAGGTTACTTATGATCATATACAATGGTTCAGATCAAAACGTTGACAAAACTAGCACTTTTGAGAAAGTCTGATAATTGTCTTTGAAATCGAGAGTTTAACATGTTTTTGAATTATTTTTCAAGGTGCCCACCCACATCCATTGTATGACCAAAATGGTGGTAGAGCAATTATCAGACTTTCTCAAAAGTGCTAGTTTTGTCAACGTTTTGATCTGAACCATTGTATATGATCATAAGTCACCTTAAAACAGGGCTAAACATGCATTTTCCCTTTACTACTCCTTTAAGAAGCACCAAAATGAAGTAGTCCTTGTTTGTGTGAAAATATCAACAAGTTGCTGCACAATGTGTGATGATGTCATATTTCTGACTCATCCACAAGTTCCTCCCTCAAACCTTCTTATTTTTGGTCCTTCTTCTTCAAACCTTCTGATCTTTGGTCCTCCTTCTTCAAACCTTCTGATCTTTGGTCCTCCTCCTTCAAACCTTCTGATCTTTGGTCCTCCTTCTTCAAACCTTGTGGGGCTTTGGACAGTTCCTCCAGAGAACTGATGGTCTGCTGCAGCACCCCCTGCATGGCAGAAATGGCCTGCTCGTGTTTCTCCAGCTTGCCAGCTTTCTCCACCAAGCCATCAACTGTGCTTCTTAGCTTCTCCAGCTGCTCTGGGGGCTGGGCAGCAAGCCTCTCCTCTAGTCCCTCAATCTGCTCAACAAGGCTGGAGTCCTTGGACGCCAGCTCAGATTGAGAACCGCTGAGAGTCGCCACGCTAGTCTGCAGGTCCCCAAGGCTGTTTCTCAGGGCCTCTACCTCCCTCTGGAGGGCTTTTTCCATGCTTTGCCCCTGGGCTGCTAGCATACTCTCGTGGGAGTCGTGCTTAGTGAGCAGAGCCTCAACTTTGGAGGTAAGGTCTGATACAGATTCTACTAGCGATTCACCGCTGTCTTCTGCAGTCTTGAGACGTCCGTCCAGGTCCTCAGCCCTTTTCTCAGCCTGAGAAACCTCGGCCTGCAGTTCCTTCTCCAGAGTCTGGAGGGCTTCAGAGGCCTGTTCAAGCCCGCTTTCTAAGTTCTGAGCAAGGTCTGTCAATGCCTGAACGCCAGACTCTGCTCCTGCCACAGACTGCCTCAAGCTCCCGGCTGTGTCCTGCACCAGCACTCTCACAGCCTCCACTTCCTGTGACAGCGAGGCCACTTCCTGGTTCCGGGTCTGGAGCTCCGCCCTGACCGAGTCGATCTGCTCCCTTAGGGAAGCGGCCGCCGCCTCTGAGGCGTGTTTGGCGCCACTGAGCTCGGCGACCGTGCCTACGATGGCTGACAGCTCCTGCTTGATCAAGGCCGGGTCCTCCATATTGGCCAAACGGGCTTTGAGGTCGGCCAGCTGGCTCTGCGCCTCACCCTGGGCCTCGGTGAACTCCGCCACGCTGGCCGCGATGGACCGACTCAGCTCGGCCAGGCGCTCCTCCACCGTCTTCTCCAGGGAAGAGAAGTCCCGTTCTCTGGCCTCTTTGACCTCCTTGATCCCCTCGGAGAGGTCGCGGAGCAGCTCGTTCTGCAGCCTCTGGAGCGCCTCCTCCACCCGCCGGGTCTCAGCGTCTCCCTTCCGCACCGCGCGACTCGCCACCTCCAGCTCGGCACGCGTGGTGCCCAGCGCCGACTCCAGCCCGTCCACGGAGCTCCTCAGAAAGTCCACCTACGAACACACACACATGAGGAACCTGAACACATCAGCTGCAACTGTTGTAGTCGATCAGTGAAGCAGGAGCTGTAGGGAACAAGGATACAGCCGACCAGTAGATACCTAGAACCTGTATGGAATGTGCATATTGTATATAACTGAAATATCCAATTGAGCTGAATATTTTCATGCTTCATTAAAGTGGAGAGATGGCGAAAATAGTTGTGCAAAGGTCTATGGTAGACATACAATAACATAATCCAATGTCATTGTTACTACATTGTTATACACACACATTATACACACACACACAGGATGCAGTAGAACAAGAATACCTACTCTGGATGGCTTAAAGATATTTACAAATGTTTACTCTGGTAAGCACAGGTACATTCCTAGATCTGGGCTCTGGTTGAAAGAGCCCATCCCCAACCAAAGATTTGCATAAATGGATATCAGAAAGAGCACAAACGAATACTGTAATAGTTTAACAACACAGTAGTAAAGAAGTAAAGAATTCTTAAAGTAAAATATAACTACCAAACTTCAGTGTGAGGAGTTTATCAACCTACATTACTAGTTCTGTTAACTTGTGAATTGGAGGTTAGCTATTACATAACCCTGGTTGAGCCCTGGTGATTGCCACCACCCCCAACAATGTGAGTATCCAGTTCAAACTGGAATCTACATCGAAATCTGTGTAGAAACTAAGTTATATTGAAGGAAGTGAATGCATGAACTCATTATCCATGAATGAATTAATTAATAAATACATGAATGCAGATATGAAGCAACTTCTAACAAAATTATTTGGTCCAATTTAACGCCATAATACAATTTAATGGTGCGTGCGTGTACATTCGTTAAGAAACTAAGGAAAACATCCATGGACCTTAAGTAATTCCTGTGTTTAGTAATTGATTCCATAGTAGGCCTGTTTTCTTATGCCAACTCATCATGTTCCAAGAGGGGGGAGGTGGTCGCTTTTCTGTGCCTTTCTTGTAACATGTTCCCAAAGTGCTTCACAATGTCATCCTATGTTCACCTTCCACTCCAACTCCGCAATCTGCAGCGGCTGGTCTTATCTTTATGCCCTCCTTGCCATTATAATCCAATCAAACGGGCGTGAGCTGTTTGTCCTATCGGTTGTTTACTTACCTGTTGAACAACATTTTCCACTTTAAGCCCGAGCTCTGCGTTTTTCTTTAGACTCTCCTTGTTCTTGGTGCTGATGTCATGGACCTCTTCTAGGACTTGTTGCAGATAAAAAGCGGCGAAGCCTGCAGCAGCCACTAATATGATGTAACATAAAGCTGCTATAAGTTTGACCGAGCTCTCGGACCCCGACCCGGGGGGTGCCGAGACTCCAACAACCCCATTACTAGCTTTCGGACTTTTCTTTGCCACGTCATCTTGGTTAGATGGTGAAGTCTTCTCGCCTGAACTGTGCTTTCTGTGTTTCGCAGTCATGGCTGGTGAGGGGATCTTCTGATAGGGAAGTCTGGAGCTGTGGGATGAGATGCTGTTGCGGATGTCTCTCTAGGCTATATGCTTCATTCAGCGTATCAGGGAGTGAGTCGTGTCTTTCCTAGAGCTCGCTGTGCGTTAAGGTATGCAGAGGGGGCGTCACTTGTGGAACCAAAAGTCCCATAATACTGTAAAGTTGGAGACTTTTAAACCACAGTGCCCCCATCTTATCTAGCTCCACTGCAATCAAGCGGCCCAAAGGTATTTGAGACATTTGAAGACAGCGTGGCCGCAGCCTAAAGTAACTAATCTGCATTTTGTTGTTCATTTGATCTTGTTTAGTTTTTCAGCAAGCTTCGTCTAGCTTATAAACGTCACTCCTAACTAAAAAGAATAACTCATGCTATTATTGCAATACTGACGTGGTCTACATTACATCTTACATTCATTCAACGCAAAATTATTAATTAGGCTGGTCACGATGTATGTCTATGTAAATCCCTGCCGGTGGCTCCTCCCTTTATACGTGGCAGGCTTCAAGTAGTGTGGTTTATTTGTCATCAAGTACAGTATGTACAGGGCACGGGTAGCCTACAGCGAAATTGTAATGCTTACATGACAAATACCGCAATAAGAGAAGTAGCTGCAACTGAGCTACGTGGATACACTATATAAAATATAGAACATACTGTAGCCTAAAATACAAAATAGGAGTGTGGAGACAGACCCTTATTTACATATCCTGTCCTCTCCTAGACCATCCCCAGATGTTCTATTGTTCCTATACTACATTTTCCTACTAAAGATCTTATGAAGACATATCATGGTCATGCAATTGAGTTAGAAGTAGTTTGGTAAGACCATGCATGTATTGTACCTAAGCAAGTCCATACCTGAATGAGATTTCTGAAAATAGCCTACCATACATTGAAGATTCAAGATGTCTTTATTGTTAGGGCCTTTATTCAGGTAAGGGAGTACATTGTTCAAGAGCCTGGTCGCCTAGCGGAAAAACCTGTCCTGGATCCTGCAGGTCTGGGCCTCGAGGCTACCATACCGCTTGCCAGATAGCAAGCGGATCTGGGCCATATATGGGCCGGAACTAAGCCACAAGGGCCAGATCTGGCCTGTATATGGCCCTGATCCGGTCTTTGATGATCCTGCCGACCACTTAGCTGATACTGACCAGTCTATAGCTCTTGTCTTGGGTGGAGGGAAGCTCACATCCACTGATGTGTTGAACCGCTGCCCTCCGGCAGACGTTACAGAGAACTGAAATCACCGACTAATAGACTAAAGAACAGTCTTTACCCCCAGAGCCATAATCGCACTAAACACAACCAATCATCATCTACACAAGCGTCACTTATCTACTATGCAATTATTTACTGTGCAATATGATGGAGTCGTGCAATGTTTGATCAGCAGAATGAATGTTGTGCATTCTTGTGTGTATGTTTTTCTACCCTTAGTGTATATTTATTATGACTAGTCTTTTATACTTTATACTTTAGATATACTTTTATTGTTCTGCTCCTTAAAGGTTTGCTCTTCCAATTTCGTTGTACTTGTACAATGACAATAAAGACATTCATTCATTCATTCATTCAGATCGCACCGTCCTCTGCAGTGCTCTGGTTGCTCTCTCACGTGAGCCTCTGTAGAAGGCCTGTAGGATCTTGGGCCCCATGCCAAACTTTTTCAGTCATCTGAGGTGAAAGATGCGTTATTTTTGTCTCTTTCTGCAGTGGACCCACTGATGGTGATGGGGTCCAGCCCCTGTCCTCTCTTCCCGTAGTCCGTAGGCTCTTGTCAATGTTGAGAGAGAGGCAAAGACATATTACCGAACAGACCTACTGAGCCCAGGGGCCCAAGAGCTCAGGGGGCCCTTTCTTGTCGCATAGTCAAAGGGCTTAGTCTGTCATGTCAATAACAGAGCCCCAAAAATCCTGCTGAAAAACTGAAGCAACAGCCTCAACATTCACTTTGAAGACGTCACAAGAAAGAAACTATCATGATACCTTTTAAGTGAGTATTTATCTATCGTACTTTAGAGGGGCTGAGTACTCCGTGCAATACGGACCCTCCAACTCTTTTGGGGAGAAATACAAAAATCAAGTCATCCCCACAAAGTTGAGGTCCCTCGAGTCAAAACCGAGCTGGGTAATAACGCTGCTTTTATTGTGAGTTTTCTCAAATTATCTTCAAATTGGATGCTGTCTCATTGGGCAAATTCAAAAAGGCGATAAATGAAATGGGTGCAGGGGCCCTTTACGTGTCTGTGCCCGGGGGCCCTTTACGTGTCTGTGCCCAGGGGCCCTTTATGTGTCTATGCCCAGGGGCCTTTTACGTGTCTGTGCCCAGGGGCCCTTTACATGTCTGTGCTCAGGGGCCCTTTACGTGTCTGTGCCCAGGGGCCCTTTACATGTTTGTGCCCAGGGGCCCTTTACGTGTCTGTGCCCAGGGGCCCTTTACGTGTCTGTGCCCGGGGGCCCTTTATGTGTCTGTGCCCGGGGGCCCTTTACGTGTCTGTGCCCAGGGGCCCTTTACATGTTTGTGCCCAGGGGCCTGTCATTTCATAATCCGTCTATGGAGAGAGGTTGTTCTCCTGGCACCATTGTGTCAGGTTGTTTACTTCTTTCCTGGCCATCTCATCGTTGTCAGTAACCAGGCCTATTACATCATGTCGTTGTCATCAACACACCCTGGTGGAGCTGTGCGGCTACGCAGTCTTGGGTGTACAAGGAGTATAGTGAATGTTATTTAATTGCACTACATACATCATGGACACAGACATAGTCATCCATGATCGGCTGGGATAAGTAGATGAGGATGATACTGATCGACTGATAGGTAAATTAACAGTTTGGGAACCTTCTGCTTCTCCTGTCTAGACATGAATGAGGAAGTGATTAGTACTGATATGATACTGTAAGGACAAGCGATGACAAGAATCCCAATGTACCTGTACTTGTGACACAGAGCAAATAAACATTCTTTTTAAATTATAATTCAAAGTAGAGGAGAGGGCTCAGGATGCAACCCTGGGGGGCTCCTGTATTGAGGGTCCTACGGAAAAGGGTAATACAAAAAAGACCGCTGTGGCAGTAGTGATATATTATATGTGTTGTAATCAGTGAACTGTTTTTGAAGTTTGAGGAAAAATATGAATTGATATATTTAAGTTACATGTAAATTGTTCTCATGCTCTGTTTCATTGCTGTAGGGATATCGAGTTATTGCATTGTAATTTAGCAATCGTCCACTAGAGGTCGGTAAAAGACTGTAGAGTTCATATGCCCATAAACAAGGAGTTTGCACATAACAAGTGTATGCCTACTTTGTATGTAAATGAGCCATATTGAATTATGTAATGCTAGCCTATTGTCTTAGCTTGTCATTGCTTTATATGGGCCCAGAGGCCTACGTTCCTACCTTGTTGAAAGCGTAAACCCATATTATATGTGAATGTCTAATATTCATTACACATGTTGTCTCTCTCGTTTGCATTGTAACCGTGATATAAATCCCAATAAAAAGAGTTTTGGGAAAAATAAAATACTAGCATCTTTGCACTTCTTGCAGGGTAGACTTGCAGTTTTTTCTATTAATGCAATACTATTTTTCTTATCCAATAAGAAGCTATCAAAAGAAACTCATCTGCAAAAGATGATGGCTTAGGCTAACCCTAACCCTAACCCAATGTAAGAATCTACCTTCAATATAAAATGTAAACATGATAATGCTTGTCCAGGCCCCGCCCACACACCAAGGCCCCGCCCACTAGACGCTGTCACTGGGGCACGCATGCGTAGTCCGCCCGCTTCAGGTGCTGTTGTCGTGTGCTGGAGATGGACTTTAGTTGCTGGTGCTAACGTTAGCTAGCTAGCACTAGCTCTCTCATCCTAGTTGAACAAGCTATCCGTCTCTCCCGATGGTTTGAAATGCAATTTCCTACATGTACCCTTCCTAATATCCGTGGGACGGAAGCAATCACTTCTTGCCCTGGACCACTGACATGCTAGCCGAGCCTCCTGCTACCTCGACGGGGTGAAGATCTGGACCGCATCGCTCGGAGGGGGAAGCTGAATCACGGATGCGGTCATGGCCGGCCTGATTAAGAAGCAGATCCTGAAGCACCTCTCCAGGTCAGTCCTCGGTCGAGACGACGTGAGACATAACGAGGTTGAACCACCCCTCCGTGTGGTTTGAGCTGACAAGACAGAAGAAGAGCTTTCTGGGTGTTTTAGATACGTGAGACTGGCTAGTCTAGCGGGTAGGGGTAGTATTGCGAAATAGTGGCTCTTGAGACTGTTAGCTCGTTATACCTGGACCAGCTAATCCTCGATGCAGTCTAACTTTAGCTCCATGAGTCTGACCTCTCGTTTTAGGATCAGTACTAGAGAGAACATTGAAGCTGTTAGCATAGCAGACCCCCGGGGGGGGACAGCAACTCATTTGACAATAAAATGGTGACTTGGCGACCTATATCACAGCTATAGCTGGCTACTATCCACCAGGCTACTATCCACCACCAGGACTGTGTGAATGACAGCACTGTCAAACTGAAACTGTACAGCAAGGATTTGCAGGGTAGCTAACGTTAGCCAGCGTGCTTGCTAACAAATCTCGGTCATGTCATTCAGTCTATCACGCTAACTAGTGTTAGCCTCGGGCTAGCAAAATACGCAACCTAGCTATAGCAGCTTCTCACACACACACCTGCCTCACACACACACCTGCCTCACACACACACACCTGCCTCACACACACACCTGCCTCACACACACACCTGCCTCACACACACACACCTGCCTCACACACACACACCTGCCTCACACACACACCTGCCTCACACACACACCTGCCAAAGATTACCTCAACTCTCCTCTAGCTACATGTGGAGTAAAGCAGGGCTGCTGTGGAAGCTAATGGAGATCAGAATAAAGAAGTTAACTTCATATGTTAACTTGCCCTTTTAATACGACCACGTCACCGGCAACATTTTAAAAAAAAAATCTAACAAATATTTAATAATATCAAAAAAAAATCTAACAAATCAAAAAAATTCCTCACTCCAACACTTGAGAAGCACAGAGAAACTGCGCTTTCTAGTATTATAGGGAAAATCCAATTAATATTCGAAATGTTGTCACTGTATTTTCAGGGTTAAAAGGGCTAGCTAATGTAGCTAAAGCTATATCTGTACTTCCACGGAGAGCAAGGTATAGGTGTTCTTTGTGCTGTGGCTCCAGATGACATGGACACGTTTTATGGTCTATGCTTTAACCCAGCTAGCAGGTAATGTTCCCACATTGGGGAACATTCCCAACACGTTCTGCTCATGTTTTCACATTCTTGATGCTGATTGCTAGCTCTGCCGTGGCTCTGTGGACAACCAGACATATTTCCAGTAACACACAAGGCTTATCTACCTGGCTTTGTTATCAACAGGCTCGGCCCACGTCTGCATTATTTATTGTCCCGCTGGGGCCCAAGGGACCTTGAGAGGAACACTTCAGCCTCCTAGCCCCATGTGTGACGCTATATGTATGCCGCTCACACCTTCTTCCCATTGGAGAAAGGGGCTAAACGGTGTTCCGGGGCACTTCTTACCTATTTCCCGTATCTCAAATGTGAATGTATTTACATGCGCCTACGGATGTCTGTGACAGAAACGGGGTGTAAATATTTCTTCACAGGGGTGAAAATTAACTTTTTGGCTTACGATGAGTCACCTGCCAAGGGGACTGTAGATCCGGCCAAGTTTTTTTTTTCTTCCAGATAGCCTTCCGAAATCTAGTCCCCAATTGGAAATTTTACCTGCATTTGGCCTGTGGCAGGTGTTCATTTTCAGCCATGTTTCTTCCCCTTCCCAGATGCATCAGGGGCTTTGATCAAGTAGACTATCATAGCTTGGACTTGTAGCTTTAAAAGCTAAGATGCTGTAAACCAAGCATGGCACAGGCTAGTACTGTTGTTTTAACCTCCTTCTCTTAGACAGACTGACAAGGCCACAGATTTTCTCTGGGCAGGCGGACTGGTTTGGGCTTTAGAAAAGGGAAGTCCTTCAGGTTATGCTTTCTGCCATGACATTGTTAAGTGAAGCCCATGATTTTAGTATTACGGGCGGGTCGTCCAGCGATCAGCGTCGGCGGTTCGAATCCCGGCTCCTCCTGTCCATTTCGCAAGACACTGGACCCCAAATTGCTCCCAATGAGCAGGCTGGCACCTTGCATGGCGGCTGCCGCCATTGGTGTGTGTATGTGTGAATGGGTGAATGAGAGGCCATTGTAAAATGCTCTGGATAAAAGCACTATATAAGTACAGTCCATTTACAAGTCCTGTGTGTGTCTATAGTGTTTGTAGGTGAGTGTACAGTAGTCAGTAGATGGCCAGGGTGCTGGCGAGGGCAACATAGCATTCAGATGGGGAAGAATTGCCACACACTCATTTCTCCTTTAGTGAATTTCAGCATTTATTGAACCCAACGTTTTGGCTCTCACCCCTAAGCCAGCCTCTCTCGACAGAGAACCATGATGTCATCAGTCCCCACCCAGGAGTTCTCATGTGACCTTGATTCTGATGACGTGATTGGTTGAGGCAAGCCTTTCTAGTGGAAGCCTTTTCAATGTCAAAACGCTTGCTTTGGCAGTATTACAGTGTTACATCATGCCAAGAAAGCCATTTGAATTTGAAGCCCAGCCCTTGACTACTCAGTCAGTATGATGATGTCATGGCAACGTCACTGTTACTCCTGCTATAAATAGAATAGAATCAATAGAGACCCCGTGACTTCACTCCACTGGAATGGAATGTGTGGGCTGTGACGTTGTGGGTACTGGTGAGGGATGTGTTGGGATGTACGGTGGCCTGGTAGGTACAGTAGGGTTAAGGTGTGCTTCACTGGCTGTGGGCAGTCAGCCTGCTCCTGTGGTGGAGCTCCTGCTGTGTGTGTCGACCGAGGGTGTCGTCACGTGACGTCACATACTTGACTCTGCTTTTGAGACACACAGAGACAAACACACGCATGTAAACAGTGATTACATCGACTCACAGCAGACTCATGGGTTTCAATTTGTGGGCAGAAAGACGACCTAGGCAGTAGATCCGATTCCCTTGAAGATATTAAAGGGCCCTTACCAGAGCTTTGTTGAAAGTGTGTGGCAGTGAGGTTTGAGGTGTTTTTCACTAATTCTGTGTGCGTGCGTCTGTGTCTGTGTGTGTGTCTGTGTGTGTGTGTGTGTGTGTGTGTGTGTGTATGCCAGTCTCAGGTGGCCCCATGGGTGAGTTGATAATGTGATGTCTTTCCCTATTACTAAAAGGCTTAGGTATCGACAGAGCGCTGGACCATGGCCAGACAGTGTCTGGTTACACACCCACGAACGCACGTACACACATCCACACACACACCCACTCACACACATACACACAGACACCCACACACATACACACACACATTCTGTATGTAGATGGTCAGACTTTTATTCAATCCTACAGCACATACAGTAACACACACACACACGCATGCACACAGTAACCAGTTTGAAGTCTAACCCTTCCGTGACTACTGTGGACATAAGTAGAGACATTGGATCAGCTACCCTGGCTTATCCCAGTACGAATGCGCACGCGCACACACACACACACAAGCACACACACACACACACACACACACACACACACACACACACACACACACACACACACACACACACACACACGCACACACACACAGCAAAGTTGGAAACGGCCGTACTTCCCCTGTGGTTAGATAGATGCCACGCTCAAAGTAGCGTTTGCCGGTGTTTCCCACAGGTCTAGGCTACATTTTTGTGGTGTTTGCAGCGTTGGCGGAGACTGGGTCGGACATTTTGAGCGGCAAACACTTCATTTCCTGCATTCTGGTGGATTTTTATGCATCAATTGATGGTGGAAATGCCCCTATGTAAAGAACACTGGTAACTGTGTTTTTCTATCTCTCTATCGTGAAAACGTCATTTGCAATCACCACACATCAACAGTATCACATCAACAGTATCCCCTGCACATGATGCAACCTTATGCCCAACGAGCTTTGTAGTGTCCTAAACAAAATGAGTTGTAAAATGATTTGGGGGGCAATATCGCTAGCTGGTTACGTGAAGTAATTAGTGTACAAGTTAACTGTTAACGTTAACAGTTGGTAAAAAAAAAAAAACAGTTCATAAAAAAACAAACTTCTTCTTTCATCTGGAGCTATAAACTGGGACTGAGATTTGTGACTGGACGGCTGATATTTGTGACAGTTAAAATAACGAATCAAACAAGCTTATCATTTCTTTGGGAACACTAGCTACAGTAGTGTAACCAGTTTGTAGGCATCTAGTTTTGACAGCTGATAAGTTGATATGTTGCAGAACAGTATCATTCATGACTGGAGGCACCACACACCAGGATTCCCAGTTGAGTGGCTTCATACTGATAATAGACAAACAGTACGATCACTGATACTGTTCTGGAATATCTATCTTTAACAGTGATGATAGCAGACAGTCTATCTTGGATTAGTACAACTATGCTTGTGATGATGAAGGGACATCATTCTGAAGGGACACGATAAAGATGACAGTATCTCACTGCATAGAATAGGATTCCCTGCTCTAGATGCAGGTTGTGTGTGTGTGTGTGTGTGTGTGTGTGTGTGTGTGTGTGCATGTGTGCATGTGTGCGTGTGTGCGTGTGTGTGTGGCTCTCTTTGCCAGGCCTTGGCATCCTCTGTAACCTTTTCCTCACAAGGGCATAAATATTACATTGGCCCCTGTGCCAACGCACAGCCATCTCACTCCCACAGGTCAGCTATTCATTGCAGGACAAAAGATGTGTGTGTCTGTGTGTCTTGTTGCACCTTGGGTATTTGTGTGCTGATTGTCATTGAAGCACGACGAGTCCATTTCAAAAGATGAAACGTCCAGTGTAGCTTTTCTGCATCTAGTGTCCCAGTGTGCCAACAGTATGAAACAATGCTGTTTATTCTCAGGGCTAGACTGACGAATGTAACATAGCTGTCTCCTTGCGTAGCCTGATTAATTTAAGGGCTTCATTTAGGGGGAAGAAGAAGAAGAAGAAGAAGGGGGCCCTTGGTAAAAATAATTTGTAGACGGTGGCTTGAGTATAACACTAAGAGGCAAGAGATCAGTTGCACCATTTGTCACCAGTATACTAAAGAAAAAAGCCACAACAACTCATTTTCTATTGGTAATACGCCTATGAAGCTTGGCAACATTTGAAAGCATAAAAATAATGTAAAAACCTGTAGCTCTGCTGGTGGTGTGAGAGGACCAGGTGTGTGACTCTGCTGGTGGTGTGAGAGGACCAGGTGTGTGACTCTGCTGGTGGTGTGAGAGGACCAGGTGTGTTACTCTGTTGGTGGTGTGAGAGGACCAGGTGTGTGACTCTGCTGGTGGTGTGAGAGGACCAGGTGTGTGACCGCTGGTGGTGTGAGAGGACCAGGTGTGTTACTCTGCTGGTGGTGTGAGAGGACCAGGTGTGTCACTCTGCTGGTGGTGTGAGAGGACCAGGTGTGTGACTCTGTTGGTGGTGTGAGAGGACCATGTGTGTGACTCTGCTGGTGGTGTGAGAGGACCAGGTGTGTGACTGCTGGTGGTGTGAGAGGACCAGGTGTGTTACTCTGCTGGTGGTGTGAGAGGACCAGGTGTGTTACTCTGCTGGTGGTGTGAGAGGACCAGGTGTGTGACTCTGCTGGTGGTGTGAGAGGACCAGGTGTGTTACTCTGTTGGTGGTGTGAGAGGACCAGGTGTGTGACTCTGCTGGTGGTGTGAGAGGACCAGGTGTGTGACTCTGTTGGTGGTGTGAGAGGACCAGGTGTGTTACTCTGCTGGTGGTGTGAGAGGACCAGGTGTGTGACTGCTGGTGGTGTGAGAGGACCAGGTGTGTGACTCTGCTGGTGGTGTGAGAGGACCAGGTGTGTTACTCTGCTGGTGGTGTGAGAGGACCAGGTGTGTGACTCTGCTGGTGGTGTGAGAGGACCAGGTGTGTGACTCTGCTGGTGGTGTGAGAGGACCAGGTGTGTGACTCTGCTGGTGGTGTGAGAGGACCAGGTGTGTGACTCTGCTGGTGGTGTGAGAGGACCAGGTGTGTGGACCGAGGTTGGTGATTTTTTCACGTGCCCACCCACATCCATTGTATGACCAAAACGGTGGTAGAGCAATTATCAGACTTTCTCAAAAGTGCTAGTTTTGTCAACGTTTTGATCTGAACCATTGTATATGATCATAAGTAACCTTAAAACAGGGCTAAACATGATTTTTCCCTTTACTACTCCTTTAAAACGTAAGAGAATTAGAACGATAGCACTAAGTAGTGTAAAAGTAGTGTGGAAAAAGTAGTCTGTGGCTCCATGTTGGATACTTTTCTTCTTGTCTATTCTTTCAAACATGACGTTTTTCTTGAGTCCCACATCAGTGACTAACTCACCTTATATCTCACTTTGCTGACTTCCCCTCTTTTCTTCTCTCTCTAACGTCTGGTAACTCAGACCCAGCCAGCAGATCTGAGATCAGTTTGAGTGTTTGAGGGCCCAGTCATTCTGTTCCTGGCACTGAACGGAATAGGAATTTAGTAATTGCGTTGCACATTGTTCTCATTCCTCTCGTCTTGGTTTCTGAGATGCTCTCAGATCGCTCTTCCTAACCAGCCTCTATCCCTGAAACACCCCAGCCTCTACCCCAGCCTCTACCCCTGAAACACCCCGGCCTCTACCCCTGAAACACCCCAGCCTCTACCCCTGAAACACCCCAGCCTCTACCCCAGCCTCTACCCCTGAAACACCCCAGCCTCTACCCCTGAAACACCCCGGCCTCTACCCCTGAAACACCCCAGCCTCTACCCCTGAAACACCCCAGCCTCTACCCCTGAAACACCCCAGCCTCTACCCCTGAAACACCCCAGCCTCTACCCCTGAAACACCCCAGCCTCTACCCCTGAAACACCCCGGCCTCTACCCCTGAAACACCCCAGCCTCTACCCCTGAAACACCCCAGCCTCTACCCCAGCCTCTACCCCAGCCTCTACCCCTGAAACACCCCAGCCTCTACCCCTGAAACACCCCAGCCTCTACCCCAGCCTCTACCCCTGAAACACCCCAGCCTCTACCCCTGAAACACCCCAGCCTCTACCCCTGAAACACCCGAGCCTCTACCCCTGAAACACCCCAGCCTCTACCCCTGAAACACCCCAGCCTCTACCCCTGAAACACCCCAGCCTCTACCCCCGAAACACCCCAGCCTCTATCCCCGAAACACCCCAGCCTCTACCCCTGAAACACCCCGGCCTCTACCCCTGAAACACCCCAGCCTCTACCCCTGAAACACCCCAGCCTCTACCCCTGAAACACCCCAGCCTCTACCCCTGAAACACCCCAGCCTCTGCCCCTGAAACACCCCAGCCTCTACCCCTGAAACACCCCAGCCTCTACCCCTGAAACACCCCAGCCTCTACCCCAGCCTCTACCCCTGAAAGAAGAGATTGGGAATTAAGAAGCTCCTCTCCTCTATTCTCGGGCTCCGTCTATCAGCACGGGTACACCAAGCTGTCATCAAGCTGCGCCTCAGAGCCCATGACATGGGCCTGGGTACAGCGCCTACAGCAGGCTGGCCATGGGCCTGGGTACAGCGCCTACAGCAGCCTGGACATGGGTCTGGGTACAGCGCCTACAGCAGCCTGGACATGGGTCTGGGTACAGCGCCTACAGCAGCCTGGACATGGGTCTGGGTACAGCGCCTACAGCAGGCTGGACGTGGGTCTGGGTACAGCGCCTACAGCAGGCTGGCCATGGGCCTGGGTACAGCGCCTACAGCAGGCTGGACATGGGTCTGGGTACAGCGCCTACAGCAGGCAGCTCCACACAGTGGGGCCATTGTGTGAGGGTCGCTGGCCAGGCGTCTCTCGCTACCACCAGCTCCTCACTACCAGCTCAGATGGGAGGTTCCTGGACGGCCGCAGACAGTGGGAGAGGTCTGGAAAGTGACTGGACGCATGGCGACAGAGGGGGGAGATGACTGGACTAAATAGTTTCCCTGTGGTCTGACAACTGTGACGTGGAAGAGAGAGAGAGAGAGAGAGGGAGAGAGAGAGAGAGAGACATGATGAGCAGATCGGAAAGGGGGATGACGATTGGAGACTGAGGAGATGTAGGAAAGAAGAGAGAACCAGCTCTGTGGCCTAGTGGTAGAGTGTCCGCCCAGAGAGGTTGTGGGTTCGATCCCCGGCCGAGTCATACCAAAGACTATAAAAATGGGACCCATTGCCTCCCTGCTTGGCACTCAGCATCAAGGGTTGGAATTGGGGGGTTAGATCACCAAATGATTCCCGAGCGCGGCACCGCTGCTGCTCACCGCTCCCCCAGGGGATGATGGGTCAAATGCGGAGAACAAATTTCACACACTCAGGTGTGTGACAATCAGTGGAACTTAGTCTTAGAAGGAGAGGTGGAGAGAGGGAGAGAGAGAGAGCTGCACCTGGATAGGTGACACCTGATGAGACCGTGAGCTAGGAAACTATGAATATTTAACTGAGCGCTGCGAGATCCGAAGCTCTCAACGGCGCCGACCGCGCAGAACAGACATTTCAAACACGGAACGTTTGCGTGTCACCGCCACTAACACACGCTTTCTCACACAGGATAACAGCTGCTGTATCATCCCATCAGAGGATCGTCCTGATACTATCTCCCTGGTGTGTGTGTGTGTGTGTGTGTGTGTGTAGTCCCTCCACACTGGCCCTCTGCTCCTCATACAACACTGAGTCTCTGACTGTGGGCTGTTGCCTCTGAATAATTCACTAGAGAGAGAGAGGAGGGAGGGATAGAGAGAGGGAGGGAGAGACAGAGAGAGGAGGGAGAGACCGAGAGAGAGAGAGGAGTGAGGGAGAGACAGACAGAGAGAGAGAGGAGTGAGGGAGAGGCGGAGGGAGGGAGAGAGAGAGAGGAGGGAGGGAGGGAGAGAGAGAGAGAGAGGAGGGAGGGAGAGAGAGAGAGAGAGGAGGGAGGGAGAGAGAGAGGAGGGAGGGAGAGGAGGGAGGGAGAGACGGAGAGAGAGAGGAGGGAGGGAGAGACAGAGAGAGAGAGGAGGGAGGGAGAGACAGACAGAGAGAGAGAGAGAGGAGGGAGGGAGAGAAAGAGAGGAGGGAGGGAGAGACAGAGAGAAGGGAGGGAGAGAGAGAGAGAGAGAGAGGAGTGAGGGAGAGACAGAGAGAGAGGGGAGTGAGGGAGAGAGAGAGAGAGAGAGAGAGAGAGGAGTGAGGGAGAGACAGAGAGAGAGGGGAGTGAGGGAGAGAGAGAGAGGAGTGAGGGAGAGACAGAGAGATGAGTGAGGGAGTGAGAGAGAGGAGGGGGGAATCCCAGAGAAGATGGATAGGCAGGGTAAGGGTTAATGAATGATCATGTAGGGTTAGGGTTAATGAATGATCGTGTAGGGTTAGTGTTAATGAATGAATGTATTGAACAAACAAGATAGAAAGGGAGATTTGACCTGTATCCATGTGCCTGTGTTGAAGTTTATAGATTGAAAACGTACAGCTGAAATCAAGTTAATCAAGTTAAATAAGTCATATTTTCATTCTTTTAACTAGTTATTTTGTATCTGTGACCCAAAGCACCATTCACAGCATGTCCTGAGAAATGTGGTCTTGACGAACTGCACCCACCATTATCTGCCTTTTGATAACGTAGCTGCGACCCGTGTTTGTGCTGCTCTATGAATGTAATCTGAAAGGGAACAAACTCTTCAGAGAGTTTACATGGATTTCCTATCGTCTCTCCCCAACATGCAAGTCGAATAAAGACTGTTTTATACACGAAGACTGAGTTTTCTTCCACACCTGTCATTTTCAGATCATCTCAGACAGTCAGCTGTCTAGTGTGTGTGTCTCTGCCCACCATGTGTGTGAACAGGCCAGTGAACCCTGTGGGATGTGGACAGCTAGGGGACACCTCGCTTACAATTAACCAAATAATCAAACAAGATGACATCATGGACATAGTGAGCTTCGAGCTGGTTTAGTGAACACACACACACACACACACACACACACACACACACACCCACCCACACCCACGGTGCTCCCCTGTCTGCAGTTTCGAAGCCTGGTGACATTTTGAATCCTCCCTCATGTCCAGCATGGCTCTCGCAGACTGCAATTACCCTCATGAGCAACCTATAATCTCTACTGGCAGATCTAGGCCTAGCTCTCTCCTATAATCTCTACTGCCAGACCTAGGCCTAGCTCTCTCCTATAATCTCTACTGGCAGACCTAGGCCTAGCTCTCTCCTATAATCTCTACCTAGACCTAGGCCTAGCTCTCTCCTATAATCTCTACTGGCAGACCTAGGCCTAGCTCTCTCCTATAATCTCTACCCAGACCTAGGCCTAGCTCTCTCCTATAATCTCTACTGGCAGACCTAGGCCTAGCTCTCTCCTATAATCTCTACTGGCAGACCTAGGCCTAGCTCTCTCCTATAATCTCTACTGGCAGACCTAGGCCTAGCTCTCTCCTATAATCTCTACCCAGACCTAGGCCTAGCTCTCTCCTATAATCTCTACTGCCAGACCTAGGCCTAGCTCTCTCCTATAATCTCTACCCAGACCTAGGCCTAGCTCTCTCCTATAATCTCTACTGGCAGACCTAGGCCTAGCTCTCTCCTATAATCTCTACTGGCAGACCTAGGCCTAGCTCTCTCCTATAATCTCTACCTAGACCTAGGCCTAGCTCTCTCCTATAATCTCTACTGGCAGACCTAGGCCTAGCTCACTCCTATAATCTCTACCTAGACCTAGGCCTAGCTCTCTCCTATAATCTCTACCTAGACCTAGGCCTAGCTCTCTCCTATAATCTCTACTGGCAGACCTAGGCCTAGCTCTCTCCTATAATCTCTACTGGCAGACCTAGTGTAGACCTACCTCTCACCTTCTCAACCTCTTTTTCACTCTATTTTCTGATCTTGGTATTTGCTTTCTTTTATAGCTGTATTTGGGACTGAATTTACCAACATAAGGCCATTTAACACCACAATACTTTCCCCCAGGAACTAGGAACCTTTGGGGGTACTAGAACTAAAACTAGCTGTGTTCTCACCCCAGGTCTAAGGTACTACATACTAGTTCCTGGTACTTCAGAGTACAGGGACTCTGTGGGTGGGGCTGGCAGTGCGGAGCGTTTCTGATTGGTTGAGTACTGGCAAAGCTTTATTTCAACGGCACCATGTTTAAATTCACCACGCAAAAAAAAAAAGCTTCTAGGTTTTGTGATTGCAGGGATTTTCCAAACGGAATCCCACACATATAAACATAGAAATACATTCTTACTTCAATATTGTTGTAACTAGACATCTGCTGGAAAAAATATATTTTTTGCATGGAAAGATTGAGGTTTATACGCCCGCGATGAAGACCAAAAAGCTTCCTCTTAGTAGGGAAAAAGTGCCAGGAGGCTTTCTGTCGTGTAAGGAGCTCTAATCCACAGGTGTGTCCGGCGTAAGTTACGTACTATATCCTAACTTCAGTCTTTCCCCTCTCCTTTCTCTCTCTCTCTCTCTCTCTCTCTCTCTCTCTCTCTCTCTCTCTCTCTCTCTCTCTCTCTCTCTCTCTCTCTCTCTCTCTCTCTCTCTCTCTCTCTCTCTCTCTCTCCCTCCCTCCCCCCATCCAGGTTTGCCAAGAACCTCTCTCCAGACAAGATCAACCTGAGCACGTTGAAGGGCGAGGGTCAGCTGACCAACCTGGAGCTGGACGAGGAGGTTCTGCAGAGCCTGCTGGACCTGCCCACCTGGCTGGCCATCAACAGGGTGGAGTGCAACAAGGCAGCCATACGGGTACTGTTCTCACACACACACACACACACACACACGCACACGCACACGCACGCGCACGCGCACACGCACACGCACACGCACACGCACACACACACACACACAGAGCAGTGTATCAGGGTTAGCAGTGTCTCTACCTGTTGTCCATTGGTCTCATCTATTCATTCTGCTTGGCTGGTCAGTTAATGAGCTGTCCGATCAGCTCTTCTGGCTCTCTGACCCTCTCTCTTTCGTTTGAAAGCATCTCATCTTCCTCTCCCCTCCTCCTCCTCTCATCCCTTTTTCCTCTCATCGCTCCTCCCCTCCTCTCCTCCTACTGTCCTCTCCTCTCATCCCTCTCTTTCTCCTTCCTATCCTTCCTCTACCTATCTTCTCAAGTGATGGTTGTGTGCTTCTGCCTCTCTTCCTCTCTCCTCAAATGATCTCCTTCCTAATCCATACATCAACTTCAGGACTGGTTTCAATATAGTCTCTGGTTTTCTGGTTTTCCGAGGGCGGGTCTCGGTATCAAAATTGGATGAGTGACAGGTCGTAGCAGCAATGAGAGTGGTTTGAAAAATGGGCTGCGTGCCTCATAAAATATATGGGAGGCGCCAGATCATGAAAGTCGCTAATGATTGGTGCCCCGGGATTTCGGGGGTACCAATCACTGGCCAGGATTCGAAAAATGTGTTTAGCATGAAGTGTCCCAGACCCATAGAGAGATCTGCGTCATGCTGTAACATAGTTAGCGTAGCTAACGTAGGACTGCCCCCTGAAAGTCAACGAGTCGAATCATCAGTCGGAGACCCTTAAAGGAAAATGCTCGTTTTTGACAACCTGGACCTTATTTACGACATATTATAAGAAGTTTGACTCACCGAGATCACTTTTGTGTTGTTCGGAGGCCTGTAGAAGAAATTTAAAATCCAGCGCGAGCCAGTATATCCATGTAATCGCGTCGGACGGGGCAACGGGAATGCAGCTTCTCAAAATCCATTTTCGGCCGCTAAACGGTTGTTTTCATCAATCAGATTGGATGAATCGACAGTTGAGATTCCTCAACGCGAGGCATTGTAGTGGTTTTCAAATACGAGGTCTTTAGCCTCTGTAATATGATCTTTACACGCCTATCCCCCACTTGCTCCAGCACGCATGCGCACAGGCCAGCGCGCAGACTGGCGATCGGATTGTTGCTGACGAATGACGACGACAATATTCTCGGCACCAACAACGATCGTAGCGCAGAGAATGTGAGCCGGAGAATAGCCAGTCTGCGCGCTGGCCTGTGCGCATGCGTGCTGGAGCAAGTGGGGGAGAGGCGTGTAAAGATCATATTATGAGTCAAACTTCTTATAATATGTCGTAAATAAGGTCCAGGTTGTCAAAAACGAGCATTTTCCTTTAAGTCGACTGAGGTTCTTGAAGTCGAGCAGTCGTTTTTTTGCTCCACTGTCAAGACTCGCGGGTGGGCTAAGACCATGTGATTTATAAAAGACAGGCCAGTCATTCGTTTTAGACCCTGGCTATTACCGTAGCTATTTGTTGTGCGGTAAAAGAAGACTTAAAACTGATACAGAAACTAGGGCTGCACGATTATGACAAAAGATAATAATTGCGATTATTCGCTTCAAAATGGTAATTGCGATTAATAATTGCGATTAATATTTCAAAGTAATAGCTTTAGCTCTGCACAGTTTGCATATGACCTGCTGGGCTTGAGCGACATCATCTTTTTCGTAACCACTCAGCGGGAACGCATGTGATTGGTCAGACAGCATAAGCGCCTGTGATTCGTCCATGTAGTCCTAGCACACTCAATTCAAAGCAAAATTATTAATCACATTAACTGCGGCCTTTTGCGATTAGTTAATCGCGGAGGTCATAATCGCGATTTCGATTAATTCACGATTAATTGTGCAGCCCTAACACAAACTAAAAGTGTATATCGGAGTGGAGAAGGCAGGGAACCCCTCTCCCCTCTGTTACTCACCTAGCCTGCTGGGCGCCACCAATCACCTGCATTCCTTTCTTCTTCACTTCTTCATTTTACCCTCTTTGCCTACTGTATCTTTCTGAATTTGCCTAACTGTAATGTTTGACTTACTGTGTGTATGTTACTGTGTTTGGCTTGCTGTGTGTGTGTGTTTGACTTGCTGTGTGTGTGTGTGTGTGTGTGTGTGTGTGTGTGTGTGTGTGTGTGTGTGAGTGTGTGTGTGAGTGTGTGTGTGTGTGTGTGTGTGTGTGTGTGTGTGTGTGTGTGTGTGTGTGTGTACGTGCGTGCCTGTTCTAGTGGAAACTGTTAGCCACTGCGGGGCCCCTTGTCTCCAGCAGCTTATAGTTCTGGCTTCTGTTCAACTGACAGAACGCAGCATTCTTTTCTCTTTCTACTTTCTCCTCGTATAATTCAAACATTCTTTCTTCTACCCCCCCCCCCCCCCACACACACACACACACACACACCCCTCTTATCATATCTACAGCAGTTGAACAGTGTTTTGCTATAACGAATAGGTAAATGTTTGAAGAAACATTTGCAGAGCCATTTGGATGTAAAAGGCTGTAACCAACAAGATTATATGATTCCACACTGCCTGGCATAACTTCCATGAATAAATCTCAAAGGCTTGCAATTCCTGCCAAATCGGGATTGAAGTCAAATAAAGATTTAGTTTACTGATTACGTCTCCAGATCCCAGTGTTTATGTGGTTGAGGTTAGATGAGAAAACAGAGGGTGTGAACCTGTAAACGCTTGAGTTCTGTTTAAAGTGGTTTTGAATAAGAGTTTATCCAGTTTGAAGTTAGGGTTAGAGGTTAGAGGTTAGGGGTTAGGATCATGAATAAGAGGATGCTGTGGATTCATCCAGTTTGAAGTTAGGGTTAGGGTTAGAGGTCAGGGGTTAGGGTCTTGAATAAGAGGCTGCTGTAGATTCATCCAGTTTGAAGTTAGGGTTAGAGGTTAGAGGTTAGGGGTTAGGATCATGAATAAGAGGCTGCTGTGGATTCATCCAGTTTGAAGTTGAGTTGAATGTTGAGCTAGACTCTCTCTCATTGGTCCCCTTAGCTTGGCTCACCTGGGCCCTGCTGGTAAATGGACTGCACTTACAGTATATAGCGCTTTTATACAAAGCACTTTACAATGAAGGTCTCTCATTCACCCATTCACACATACATTCACACACCAATGGCGGCAGCTGCCATGCAAGGTGCTAGCTTGCTCATTAGGAGCAATTTGGGGTTAGGTGTCTTTGAGGTTCAGTGTCTAAGACACTTTGACATGTCGTCAGGTGGAGCCGGGATTCGAACCGCCGACCCGATCACTGGACGACCCGCTCTACCTCCTGAGCTACAGCCACACCCAGGGCTACAGCCGCCCACTACGAAGCTAGTTCACTATATCCCAGGATAACATTTCGCTAGCTCGCTCGGGTAAACCAAACAAACACGATCACAGACGGGTTAGCCCAACTGAGATTGTACAAGGACGCTCTGTTAATTGCTTTTCTTTCTTTTCTAATTCTTTCTTTTTGTTGATGGACAGATTCCATGGACCAAGCTGAAGACACACCCCATCTCTCTGGTACGTCCCTCCCACCATCTCTTAGTGAAGTGTTAACACAACTTAACAGAAGGTTAAGGTTTGTGAAGCGTTAACACAACTTCAGAAGGTTAAGGTCTGTGAAGTCTTAACACAACTTCAGAAGGTTAAGGTTTGTGAAGTGTTAACACAACTTCAGAAGGTAACAAACTACACCACCTCTACTGTATGCACCACTCTAAAAGTGATTAACACTTGTTTAACCAACAAACTTTAAAGGACAGTAAATCGACCAGCAACAGAATGAACAATCTTCAGAAAATGTTATGAGACTAATAATCCACAATGTCATAATTGAACAAACCACACACCCACAGTAGGTTCTGAACAGCACTGCGTGCTACAGTTACTAGTCTGAACAGTGCTATATAAATAAAGTTGACTTGGACTTTGACAGTAGGTCATCAATGCACAGTCTTGGGTGGTAGAATAATTAAAGGTTAACAAGAGGAACTCGCTGAAGGTATTGTAGTTATTTGCGTCATCATAGACTAACCTTAGAGTAAAGATTAGGGTAAGTAGGTATGGTATCAGGGCTAGGGTAAGTAGGTAGGGTATCAGGGCTAGGGTAAGTAGGTATGGTATCAGGGCTAGGGTAAGTAGGTAGGGTATCAGGATTAGGGTAAGTAGGTATGGTATCAGGGCTAGGGTAAGTAGGTATGGTATCAGGGCTAGGGTAAGTAGGTATGGTATCAGGGCTAGGGTAAGTAGGTATGGTATCAGGGCTAGGGTAAGTAGGTATGGTATCAGGGCTAGGGTAAGTAGGTAGGGTATCAGGGTTAGGGTAAGTATGTAGGGTATCAGGGTTAGGGTAAGTATGTAGGGGGTTAGGGTAAGTAGGTATGGTATCAGGGCTAGGGTAAGTAGGCAGGTGTTGCGGTGTCATTTCGGGTGATAGCTTCTTCATTAGCATTGCCAGTTTTATTTTATTTTTTAAATGAAGAAGTGGTCAATTGTTTTTATAGCTCTTTTCTCCATTGTGAGCAGGTTGGCTAGTTGTAGCTTGTTGAGCACTGAGCAGTACAGTATGACTCAGATCTCATTTTTTTGCGGTAACAGATCAAACCAGAAATAGTTGAGGTCGACGGACGAGTTGTGCCATTGGTGGATTATATATATTTTTTTAAAGGTAGCCTAGTTTAAGTAATAAATACACTTTTAAAATAAATTATGACCTAACACAAACTGGTACAAACCACAATTATGTATTTAATAATAAATGTGTTAATTAGTAAAAAAAAAAAAATCATTATTATTATTATTTTTTTTATTATTTTTTTTAAAGAATTTGAGCAGAGTTGGGCTGGCCAATCAGGGGGGGCACTTGCCCCCCCCCCCGCCCCCCCTATAAAATCGCCCATGTGACTTTGGGAACTGGTCTAGTTAACTTGCCTCGTCTTATAAAGATAACTTGCCTCTCATAAAGAAAGACGAAAACCCAAACGATACAGACAAATGCAGCCAAACAATAAAAGTGATCTATTTCATAAGAACATTGTTCTTTATTGAACCACACCCTCCCTCTTGGTTGTACGTTGACCCCTGAAAGAGATATGACACATGAAAGAGATATGACACATGAAAGGCTGTAGACACTGATACTCTTTCCATGAACTGTGTCTGCATAGCCTCTCCCCTACAAGTGATGAAGCAGAAGCTGTGTTGGGGGTCAGGGGTTAGAGGTCAGGGGTTAGGGTTTAATCATGTGCTGCGCTCCTTTCAGACGCTGGATAAGGTGGTGATGGAGATGAGCACCTGCGATGAGCCACGCCCCCCCAACGGCCCGTCTCCCATAGCAACGGCCTCGGGGCAAAGGTCAGCGCTTTTGTATTAGAGGCGGACACTCAAAGACTTATCTCCAAGAGCTAATACCCTTTAATGTCTGTTTATTGGCTTAATGACTCATGTTCTACTTTTCAATCTCTCCCTCTTTCTCTTTCTTTCACTCTTATCTTTCTCTCCTTTGTCTCTCTCTCTCTTTCTCTTTCTTTCACTCTTATCTTTCTCTCCTTTGTCTCTCTCTCTCTTTCTCTTTCTTTCACTCTTATCTTTCTCTCCTTTGTCTCTCTCTCTTTCTCTTTCTTTCACTCTTATCTTTCTCTCCTTTGTCTCTCTCTCTCTGACGGTCTCTCTCTCTCTCTATATATCTCTCTATCTCTATTTCTCTCTATCTCTCTCTCTCTGATGGTCTCTCTTTCTCTCTCTCTCCCCCTCTCTCTCTCTCTCTCTCTCTCTCTCTCTGACGGTCTCTTTCTTTCTCTCTCTCTCTCCCCCTCTCTCTCTCTCTCTCTCTCTCTCTCTTTGTCTGTGTCTCCTCAGTGAGTATGGCTTTGCAGAGAAGGTAGTGGAGGGGATGTCTTTGTCCATCAACTCCATCGTGATCCGGATCAGTGCGAAGGCCTTCAACGCCTCGTTTGAGCTGTCCCAGCTGCAGGTGTACAGCGTCAACACCAGCTGGAGCCTCAGCGACCTGAGGTTCACCCGCATCCAGGACCCCCAGAGGGGAGAGGTGTGTTTACACACAAGCACGCTGGCATGAGAGGACACGCTCACTACTACACACACACACACACACACACACGTACGCGCACACACACACACACACACACATGCACACACGTACGCACACATACACGTACACACACACATACACACACACATGTACGCACAAACACACGCACACATATGCACACACACACACACACACACACACACACACACACACACACACACACACACACACACACACACACCTGTAATTCACCCAGTGGGGGACGCTAATAGAGGTCATGTCAGTTATGCATCAGTACACACACCGCAGATCTGTGCAAACAGAAACCACATGCATACCAGACAAGTGCTCACAGTCCTGCCACCATAGAACTGGAGTCATGGCTACCCTGTGTGGACGTGTGTGTGCGTGTGTGTGTGTGTACTGTACATGTGCGTGCGTGTGTGTGTACGTGTGTGTACGTGTGTGTGCGTGTGTGTGTACGTGTGTGCGTGTGTGTGTGCATATGAGTGTACGTGTGTGTGTGTGTGTGTAAATGTGTGTGCGTGTGTGTGTGTGTGTGTGTGCATTTGTGTACGCGTGTGTGTGTGTGGTGACGACGTGTTCCTGCGTCCCTCTAGATCTTGACCTTTAAGGAGATCAGCTGGCAGATGATCCGCATCGAGGCGGACGCCATCCAGAGCGCCGAGCAGGAGATGCTGAGCGCCCCGATACGCCTGATCACCAACCAGGCCAGGATAAGGGTCACCCTGAAGAGAAGGGTGAGACACACACACACACACACACACACACACACACACACACACACACTCACACACCCATACGCCTGATCACCAACCAGGCCAGGATCAGGGTCACCCTGAAGAGAAGGGTGAGACACACACACACACACACACACACACACACACACACACACCCATACGCCTGATCACCAACCAGGCCAGGATCAGGGTCACCCTGAAGAGAAGGGTGAGACACACACACATACTGTACACACACTCACGCACACACACTCACACACACACACACACACACACACACACACACATACACACACACACACACACACACACACACACACCCACTCACGCACACTCACACAGTACCACAGGTTGTGTGCAATGGTTGTGGGCCAACAGCCTGGAGTGCCAGATTTGGTAAACAATGATCTGTATCTGTCACACACACACACACACACACACACACACATACACACACACACACACACACACACACACACACACACTCACACACAGCAGATATTGTATGTTGAAACAAAGAGGAACGTGTGTCCATGAGGGTGTGTGTGCGTGCATGCGTGCGCGCGCGTGTGTGGGAGGGGTGGGAGGACAAAGATATGATTATGGGTAATCAGTCTTTCCCATACATAGACTCGTCCACCACAATGAAACTGTCCTCTTCCCAAATCTGATAAAATTCCATCTCCACCCCTCTGATGCCATGTGCTTCCCCGCTCAAATCAGCAGCATCTCAAACCTCAGCCCTGTAGGGTACTAACTCACTAGACATCCGTCTGCTACACTAGCTGCTTGTTGCCTCATTTGGCTTAGAAACAGACTCCACGCACAGACACACACACACGCTGGTCTGCTGAAGAGACAGTGATGAACTCGTGCTGTGTTCCATTTGTATCAGGGGTTTCCCAGGTTCGACGTCAAACTCGTCAAATACGTCACCTGATCTCTGCATTAGGGTTTTATCCCATTTTATTTTAAATGTATATATATATTTTATAAAAAGCCTACCCCAACTTAATCAACGTCAACTGCCGACGTCAATCAAGATGGCTGCTCGGCGCATCAGCAACAAGTGAACGCTGTAATAAGACTGTTTATTAGCGCTTCTGTATTATTTATGTCTCATTAAATCAGTCGTACACAAAACATCTGTCAGTGAACAATGTTGCTACGAAATTCATACGCGCAAAATCGCATAGTTTATTGTTATCAACTGGTATCGCTAACAATAGCTAGCTTGCCTAGAACTACAAAGATGGGGTGAAAGTGGGCTTTTTTTTTGCGTTTTGTTTCTGGAACGCATTCAAGTTGAAACCCGAGCTCTGATACAAATGGAACGCAGCATCAGACCTGCTGTGCCTGCTGACTCATGGTGAAAGGGAAGTACTCATTCATATGCAGATTATGATACACCTTAGATATTGTGTTTATTTTGTGCAGAAGGTGTGTGTGTGCGTGTGTGTGTCAGGATATCTGTGTGGATTTTATTAGGTACTGTAGGACTATAGCCTGGTGTTCTTATATCGTATTGATCTTTGACACTTTTGTGATTGGGTATGTCAATTGTAACAGGATATGTTCTAAGTGTGTATTACCAGAGAGTTGACTAACAAGGAGTGTGTGTGTGTGTGTCTGTGTGTGCGTGTGTTTGTGCATGTGTGTATGCGTGGGTGTGTGTATGTGTGCGTGTATTTGTGTGTGTGTGTGTGTGTGTGTATGCATGTGTGTATACGTGTGTGTGTGTGTGTGTGTGTGTATGTGTATGTGTGTGTGTATACATGTGTGTGTGTGTATACGTGTGTGTGTGTGTGCGCGTGTATATGTGTGTGTGTGTGTGTGTGTATACTTGTGTGTGTGTGTGTGTGAGAGCAGATGAAGGACTGTAACGTGGTGGCCTCTAAGCTGATCCTGATCCTGGACGACCTGCTGTGGGTGCTGACCGACTCCCAGCTCAAAGCCATGGTCCAGTACGCCAAGTCCCTCAGCGAGGCCATGGAGAGGTCTGCCCAGCAGAGGAAGAGCATGGCCTCCGAGGACCAGGTACACACACACACACACACACACACACACACACACACACACACACACACACACACACACACTCTACTACAACCCCCCCCCCCATATCGCTCTCCCTCTCCCACTGACCTCTCCTAGGGTTTAGGGTTAGTGGGGGGCGGTTAGGGTTACTGTCCTGTGTTTCTGGTTGTTGCTGGTTTGTCCTCGTTACCATGGCGAGAATGTCTCTCTCTCTGGGTGATCTGGCCCACTTATCTCCCTCCCTCGGTCACTGTCTTCTCTCTTCCTGCTCTCTCTCTCTTCCTCTCACTGTTTCTCTATTTCTGCTCTCTCTCTCTTCCTCTCACTGTTTCTCTCTTTCTTTCTCACACTCTCTCTCCCCTTTTCTCTCTCTCTATTTCTACCTCTCATTCTTTCTCTCCTTTTATCAACATCACTCACTCTCTCTCTCTCTCTCTCTCTCTCTCTCTCTCTCTCTCTCTCTCTCTCTCTCTCTCTCTGTCACAACCATGATAGAAACATGAAGGCCAGTAATCTCCTCCCTTCATCTCTTGTCAGTTAGACTTGGCACGGCAGAGGGCGCCCTCTGCAGGTCAGAGTAGCTCATGACTCCTGAGCTATCACCCTAACCAGGACATATAGAGGACCACTGACACCCTCTCCTAACCTGCCTCGCACCAGATGGTTTGTTTCACTCACTGGGGATTAGGGCTGCACGATTATGACAAAAAAAAAAAATTGCGATTATTTGCTTCAAAATGGTAATTGCGATCAATAATTGCGATTAATATTTCAAAGTAATAGCTTTAGCTCTGCACAGTTTGCA
>NC_140246.1:1688660-1701160 GCF_949987555.1 Borostomias antarcticus | reverse complement strand
GACCCCCTCCCCTAGCCAGACTACCCCAGTAAGACCCCCTCCCCTAGCCAGACTACCCCAGTAAGACCCCCTCCCCTAGCCAGACTACCCCAGTAAGACCCCCTAGCCAGACTACCCCAGTAAGACCCCCTCCCCTAGCCAGACTACCCCAGTAAGACCCCCTCCCCTAGACTACCCCAGTAAGACCCCCTCCCCTAGCTAGACTACCCCAGTAAGACCCCCTCCATCCTGGCATCCCTACACCCTCCCCTAGCCAGAATACCCCAGTAAGACCCCCTCCATCCTGGCATCCTAGCCTATCTTCAGACCAGGCATCCCCACGGTCCAGAAACAAGGTTGACAGTTCCTGTGAAAGTCCCGTCCCGTCCCGTCCCGTCCCGTCCCGTCCCGCCCCGCCCCGCCCCGCCCCGCCCCGTCCCGCCCCGTCCCGTCCCGTCCCGTCCCGCCCCGCCCCGCCCCGTCCCGTCCCGTCCCGTCCCGTCCTGTCCTTGCACTTGTCCATGTTGTATTGTTGTAAGCAAGAAAAAAATCCTATATATGTAAAGTACAATGTCAATAAACAAATTCTGATTGTGATTCCGATGGCCTGTGTTCCCTCCCCCTCAGTCCCGTGCCCTAACCTGTACGCCCAGCTGATTCCGATGGCCTGTGTTCCCTCCCCCTCAGTCCCGTGCCCTAACCTGTACGTCCAGCTGAACGCGCTGTGTTCCCTCCCCCTCAGTCCCGTGCCCTAACCTGTACGTCCAGCTGAACGCGCTGCAGCTGGTGCTGGACTCGCGCAGCCTGGTGTGGCTGCACCTGTTCGGGCTGGACCTGCAGCAGAGCCTGGAGCAGTTCATGGAGCTCTACAAGCTCAACGACTCGCAGAAGCCCGACGAGCACGTGGACGTCAAGGTGGACGGCCTCATGCTCAAGGTACGCTCCGCCCACCTCCCCCGCACGCAGACCAAGGGGAGAATCCTTATGCTGTTTTTATTTTTATATAATTTTAGCTTTTTGTTTTCCATTTCTGTTCAGTTTTAATCGTTTTTAAAGCAGGTTTGCTAGTTTAGTTTAGTTTGTACTTTTTGAAAATGCTTTGTTTTAGTTTAGTTTTTATTAGTTTCAGTATTAGTTATATTTATTTTTTCTTCTGCGCTGCGTTTTAGTTACAGTTGTAGTTAGTTATCGTTTTTTTTTGGAAAGCCTAGTTTTTATTTTTATTTCAGTTACCTAAAATGTTTTTTCACACCTGTTTTTCTAGTTAGTTTTCGTTAACTGTAATAACCTTGACTCAGACGCGCGCGCGCCCCCTCCGACCGTCCGCTGACCTATCGGGTGTCCTGTTCCCCCCACAGCTGGTGATCCCCTCCGACCGGGACCCCACGTGCCCGGCGGACCTCCCGCGCGCCGTCTCCGTCCAGACCTCGGAGATGGTGGCCACCAACACGCGCCACCCCCCCAACTGCACGCGCTCCCACCTCGAGGCCTTCCTCCAGTCCTTCCGCCAGGAGAGCTTTTTCTCCGCCTCCTTCTCCGCCTTCCCTCGCGACTCCGCCTCCTTCCCGCTGCTCCACCCCGTCTTCCAGCGCCACGCCCACGAGCGCGACACCAGGCTGCACGACGTGTACCGGGGCCTGGTGGCGCCCACGCTGGGCGCTGACGCCCTCAAGGCGCCCGCCGCCTCCGACCTGTGGGCGCTGCACTTCTCCCAGTTCTGGGTGGACTACGAGGGGTCGCGGGGGGGGAGGGGCCGGCCGCAGCCCTTCGTAGACGCCTTCCCCCTCACCGTGTGGGCCTGCCAGCCGGCCCGCCACGCCCAGCACCAGGAGAGGCTGCGGGGCCAGGCGGCGGCCAGGGGGGGGTCCCGGGGGGGGGAGGCGGGGCCTAGGGGCGTGCCCCGTAGCGAGTCTCTGGAGGCCGTGGAGCGGAGGGAGAGGAAGAGGCTGCTGAAGGAGTTCTACAGCGCCGACGCCGCGCTGCACGGCAACGGGGCCCCGCCCCCCAGCAATGGGCTCCACAAGCCCCTCCCCCCGGACAGCCCCCCCTCCCCTCCCTCCCCTTCGCCCTCGGCCGGTAAAGACGCCGACGTGCACGTGTTGGTGCACGTGCAGAGACATCTGAGCCTCCAGGTGAGAAACTGAGAACATTAACACTGCGTTAGATACTGAGAACATTAACACTGCGTTAGATACTGAGAACATTAACACTGCGTTAGATACTCAGAACATTAACACTGCGTTAGATAGAACATTAACACTGCGTTAGATACTGAGAACATTAACACTGCGTTAGATACTGAGAACATTAACACTGCGTTAGATACTGAGAACATTAACACTGCGTTAGATACTCAGAACATTAACACTGCGTTAGATAGAACATTAACACTGCGTTAGATACTGAGAACATTAACACTGCGTTAGATACTGAGAACATTAACACTGCGTTAGATAGTGAGAACATTAACACTGCGTTAGATGTTGAGAACATTAACACTGCGTTAGATACTGAGAACATTAACACTGCGTTAGATACTGAGAACATTAACACTGCGTTAGATGTTGAGAACATTAACAATGCGTTAGATGTTGAGAACATTAACACTGCGTTAGATACTGAGAACATTAACACTGCGTTAGATACTGAGAACATTAACACTGCGTTAGATGTTGAGAACATTAACACTGCGTTAGATACTGAGAACCTTAACACTGCGTTAGATGATGAGAACATTAACACTGCGTTAGATACTGAGAACATTAACACTGCGTTAGATGTTGAGAACATTAACACTGCGTTAGATACTGAGAACATTAACACTGCGTTAGATACTGAGAACATTAACACTGCGTTAGATACTGAGAACATTAACACTGCGTTAGATACTGAGAACATTAACACTGCGTTAGATACTGAGAACATTAACACTGCGTTAGATGCTGAGAACATTAACACTGCGTTAGATACTGAGAACATTAACACTGCGTTAGATGCTGAGAACATTAACACTGCGTTAGATGATGAGAACATTAACACTGCGTTAGATACTGAGAACATTAACACTGCGTTAGATACTGAGAACATTAACACTGCGTTAGATGTTGAGAACATTAACACTGTTAGATACTGAGAACATTAACACTGCGTTAGATGCTGAGAACATTAACACTGCGTTAGATACTGAGAACATTAACACTGCGTTAGATGCTGAGAACATTAACACTGCGTTAGATACTGAGAACATTAACACTGCGTTAGATGTTGAGAACATTAACACTGCGTTAGATACTGAGAACATTAACACTGCGTTAGATACTGAGAACATTAACACTGCGTTAGATGTTGAGAACATTAACACTGTTAGATACTGAGAACATTAACACTGCGTTAGATGCTGAGAACATTAACACTGCGTTAGATACTGAGAACATTAACACTGCGTTAGATGCTGAGAACATTAACACTGCGTTAGATACTGAGAACATTAACACTGCGTTAGATACTGAGAACATTAACACTGCGTTAGATACTGAGAACATTAACACTGCGTTAGATACTGAGAACATTAACACTGCGTTAGATACTGAGAACATTAACACTGCGTTAGATACTGAGAACATTAACACTGCGTTAGATACTGAGAACATTAACACTGCGTTAGATACTGAGAACATTAACACTGCGTTAGATACTGAGAACATTAACACTGCGTTAGATGCTGAGAACATTAACACTGCGTTAGATACTGAGAACATTAACACTGTGTTAGATACTGAGAACATTAACACTGCGTTAGATACTGAGAACATTAACACTGCGTTAGATGCTGAGAACATTAACACTGCGTCAGATACAGAGAACATTAACACTGCGTTAGATACTGAGAACATTAACACTGCGTTAGATACTGAGAACATTAACACTGCGTTAGATACTGAGAACATTAACACTGCGTTAGATGATGAGAACATTAACACTGCGTTAGATACTGAGAACATTAACACTGCGTTAGATACTGAGAACATTAACACTGCGTTAGATGATGAGAACATTAACACTGCGTTAGATACTGAGAACATTAACACTGCGTTAGATACTGAGAACATTAACACTGTGTTAGATGCTGAGAACATTAACACTGCGTTAGATACTGAGAACATTAACACTGCGTTAGATACTGAGAACATTAACACTGCGTTAGATACTGAGAACATTAACACTGCGTTAGATACTGAGAACATTAACACTGCGTTAGATACTGAGAACATTAACACTGCGTTAGATACTGAGAACATTAACACTGCGTTAGATACTGAGAACATTAACACTGCGTTAGATACTGAGAACATTAACACTGCGTTAGATGCTGAGAACATTAACACTGCGTTAGATGTTGAGAACATTAACACTGCGTTAGATACTGAGAACATTAACACTGCGTTAGATACTGAGAACATTAACACTGCGTTAGATACTGAGAACATTAACACTGCGTTAGATGCTGAGAACATTAACACTGCGTCAGATACAGAGAACATTAACACTGCGTTAGATACTGAGAACATTAACACTGCGTTAGATGATGAGAACATTAACACTGCGTTAGATACTGAGAACCTTAACACTGCGTTAGATGTTGAGAACATTAACACTGTGTTAGATACTGAGAACATTAACACTGCGTTAGACGCTGAGAACATTAACACTGCGTTAGATACTGAGAACATTAACACTGCGTTAGATACTGAGAACATTAACACTGCGTTAGATACTGAGAACATTAACACTGCGTTAGATGTTGAGAACATTAACACTGCGTTAGATACTGAGAACATTAACACTGCGTTAGATACTGAGAACATTAACACTGCGTTAGATACTGAGAACATTAACACTGCGTTAGATACTGAGAACATTAACACTGCGTTAGATGTTGAGAACATTAACACTGCGTTAGATACTGAGAACATTAACACTGCGTTAGATGCTGAGAACATTAACACTGCGTTAGATACTGAGAACATTAACACTGCGTTAGATGTTGAGAACATTAACACTGCGTTAGATACTGAGAACATTAACACTGCGTTAGATACTGAGAACATTAACACTGTGTTAGATACTGAGAACATTAACACTGCGTTAGATACTGAGAACATTAACACTGTGTTAGATACTGAGAACATTAACACTGCGTTAGATACTGAGAACATTAACACTGCGTTAGATACTGAGAACATTAACACTGCGTTAGATACTGAGAACATTAACACTGCGTTAGATACTGAGAACATTAACACTGCGTTAGATGCTGAGAACATTAACACTGCGTTAGATACTGAGAACATTAACACTGCGTTAGATACTGAGAACATTAACACTGCGTTAGATACTGAGAACATTAACACTGCGTTAGATACTGAGAACATTAACACTGCGTTAGATACTGAGAACATTAACACTGCGTTAGATACTGAGAACATTAACACTGCGTTAGATACTGAGAACATTAACACTGCGTTAGATACTGAGAACATTAACACTGCGTTAGATACTGAGAACATTAACACTGCGTTAGATACTGAGAACATTAACACTGCGTTAGATACTGAGAACATTAACACTGCGTTAGATACTGAGAACATTAACACTGCGTTAGATACTGAGAACATTAACACTGCGTTAGATACTGAGAACATTAACACTGCGTTAGATGTTGAGAACATTAACACTGCGTTAGATACTGAGAACATTAACACTGCGTTAGATACTGAGAACATTAACACTGCGTTAGATACTGAGAACATTAACACTGCGTTAGATACTGAGAACATTAACACTGCGTTAGATGTTGAGAACATTAACACTGCGTTAGATACTGAGAACATTAACACTGCGTTAGATGATGAGAACATTAACACTGCGTTAGATACTGAGAACATTAACACTGCGTTAGATACTGAGAACATTAACACTGCGTTAGATACTGAGAACATTAACACTGCGTTAGATGTTGAGAACATTAACACTGCGTTAGATACTGAGAACATTAACACTGCGTTAGATACTGAGAACATTAACACTGCGTTAGATACTGAGAACATTAACACTGCGTTAGATACTGAGAACATTAACACTGCGTTAGATACTGAGAACATTAACACTGCGTTAGATACTGAGAACATTAACACTGCGTTAGATACTGAGAACATTAACACTGCGTTAGATGATGAGAACATTAACACTGCGTTAGATACTCAGAACATTAACACTGCGTTAGATACTGAGAACATTAACACTGCGTTAGATACTGAGAACATTAACACTGCGTTAGATACTGAGAACATTAACACTGCGTTAGATACTGAGAACATTAACACTGCGTTAGATGTTGAGAACATTAACACTGCGTTAGATACTGAGAACATTAACACTGCGTTAGATGATGAGAACATTAACACTGCGTTAGATACTGAGAACATTAACACTGCGTTAGATACTGAGAACATTAACACTGCGTTAGATACTGAGAACATTAACACTGCGTTAGATACTGAGAACATTAACACTGCGTTAGATACTGAGAACATTAACACTGCGTTAGATGATGAGAACATTAACACTGCGTTAGATACTCAGAACATTAACACTGCGTTAGATACTGAGATCATTAACACTGCGTTAGATACTGAGAACATTAACACTGCGTTAGATGATGAGAACATTAACACTGCGTTAGATACTCAGAACATTAACACTGCGTTAGATACTGAGAACATTAACACTGCGTTAGATACTGAGAACATTAACACTGCGTTAGATGCTGAGAACATTAACACTGCGTTAGATGTTGAGAACATTAACACTGCGTTAGATACTGAGAACATTAACACTGCGTTAGATACTGAGAACATTAACACTGCGTTAGATGTTGAGAACATTAACACTGCGTTAGATGTTGAGAACATTAACACTGCGTTAGATGCTGAGAACATTAACACTGCGTTAGATGTTGAGAACATTAACACTGCGTTAGATGTTGAGAACATTAACACTGCGTTAGATGCTGAGAACATTAACACTGCGTTAGATACTGAGAACATTAACACTGCGTTAGATACTGAGAACATTAACACTGCGTTAGATACTGAGAACATTAACACTGCGTTAGATACTGAGAACATTAACACTGCGTTAGATACTGAGAACATTAACACTGCGTTAGATACTGAGAACATTAACACTGCGTTAGATACTGAGAACATTAACACTGCGTTAGATACTGAGAACATTAACACTGCGTTAGATGCTGAGAACATTAACACTGCGTTAGATACTGAGAACATTAACACTGCGTTAGATACTGAGAACATTAACACTGCGTTAGATACTGAGAACATTAACACTGCGTTAGATGCTGAGAACATTAACACTGCGTTAGATACTGAGAACATTAACACTGCGTTAGATACTGAGAACATTAACACTGCGTTAGATACTGAGAACATTAACACTGCGTTAGATACTGAGAACATTAACACTGCGTTAGATGTTGAGAACATTAACACTGCGTTAGATACTGAGAACATTAACACTGCGTTAGATACTGAGAACATTAACACTGCGTTAGATACTGAGATCATTAACACTGCGCTAGATACTGAGAACATTAACACTGCGTTAGATGCTGAGAACATTAACACTGCGTTAGATACTGAGAACATTAACACTGCGTTAGATAGTGAGAACATTAACACTGCGTTAGATACTGAGAACATTAACACTGCGTTAGATACTGAGAACATTAACACTGCGTTAGATACTGAGAACATTAACACTGCGTTAGATACTGAGAACATTAACACTGCGTTAGATGATGAGAACATTAACACTGCGTTAGATACTGAGAACATTAACACTGCGTTAGATACTGAGAACATTAACACTGCGTTAGAAGTGCTAAATAGCTGATGAGCTTCTGAGGTCTGAGGCGTATTGCTCATTAATAAGAGCGCTTCCTTTAATGTGTGTAGATTACCTACCTGTGTTTTGAGACCATCTGTGTTTTTCTAAGGGCATTAATGAGTATGTGTGTGTGTGCGCGTGTGTTTGTCCGTGTGTGTGCGTGTGTGTTCCTGTGTGTGTGTGTGTTCCTGTGTGTGTGTGTGTGTGTGTGTGTTCCTGTGTGTGTGTGTGTGTGTTCCTGTGTGTGTTCCTGTGTGTGTGTGTGTGTCTGTGTGTCCAGGTGAGCCACAGGCAGTACGTGTTCCTCATGCGTCTGCAGCGCAGCATCAAGGCGCTCCAGCAGACGCTGCAGCAGGACCTGGAGGACATGGGCGGGCGACGCCCCCGCGCCCCGCCCGCCACGCCCGCCGCGCCCGCCGACCACCAGCCCTTCAGCGTGTGCCTGGGGGTCCTGCTGAAGAGCGCGGAGGTGACCCTGCTCCTCCAGCCCGCCCCCCAGCCCGAGGGCCCCGGCTCCCCGCTGGGCTCCGAGATGTCCCCCTCGGAGAGCCGGGGCCCCCCGGAGGCGGCCGGGGACGGAGGGGAGGGAGGAGGGGAGGCCGCCGTGCCCTCGGAGGGGGCGGGGCCCGGGGGGGCGTGTACCGTGGACCAGCTCCTGTGTGGAGGAGGAGGGACTGAAGGCGGCGCGTCCCATGGCCCCGCCCCCCTCATCCCCACCTGCTCCTCGTCTCTGCCGCTCGACCCCAAACGCAAGGCGTCGCTGGAGGAGAGGGGCGCGGCCAAGGCTGCCGGGGGGTGGGGTTTGGAGGAGGCGGGGGAGGCCCCAGCAGAGGGCCAGGCTGGTGGAGAGGAGCAGGGGGCAGGGCTGGACCTGAGAGCCCAGCAGGGGGAGCCCTCGCTGGGAAGGACAGGTGTGGGAGAGACCCTCTCTGACCTGCTCTCCAGCAAAGACCTGAGCAACAGCAGGGAGAAGAACTCCACAGCCAAGATGCCCCAGTCCATGTCCAGGTACACACACACACACACACACACACACACACACACACACACACACACACACACACTAGCTGTGATGTAAACTGAATGGCTATCCCAGCTCTTGGTATAATTTCACCCAAACTATGAAGGCGAGTTGGCAGATAAACCAGAGGGTTAGTTAGTCTGGTAAACCAGGGTTAGTTAGTCTGGTAAACCAGGGTTAGGGTTAGTCTGGTAAACCAGGGTTAGAGTTAGTCTGGTAAACCAGGGTTAGGGTTAGTCTGGTAACCCAGGGTTAGGGTTAGTCTGGTAAACCAGGGTCAGGGTTAGTCTGGTAAACCAGGGTTAGGGTTAGTCTGGTAAACCAGGGTTAGGGTTAGTCTGGTAAACCAGAGGGTTAGTTAGTCTGGTAAACCAGGGTTAGGGTTAGTCTGGTAAACCAGGGTTAGGGTTAGTCTGGTAAACCAGGGTTAGGGTTAGTCTGGTAAACCAGGGTTAGTTAGTCTGGTAAACCAGGGTTAGGGTTAGTCTGGTAAACCAGGGTTAGTTAGTCTGGTAAACCAGGGTTAGGGTTAGTCTGGTAAACCAGGGTTAGTTAGTCTGGTAAACCAGGGTTAGGGTTAGTCTGGTAAACCAGGGTTAGAGTTAGTCTGGTAACCCAGAGGGTTAGTTAGTCTGGTAAACCAGGGTTAGGGTTAGTCTGGTAAACCAGGGTTAGGGTTAGTCTGGTAAACCAGGGTTAGGGTTAGTCTGGTAAACCAGAGGGTTAGTTAGTCTGGTAAACCAGGGTTAGAGTTAGTCTGGTAAACCAGGGTTAGGGTTAGTCTGGTAAACCAGGGTTAGGGTTAGTCTGATAAACCAGGGTCAGGGTTAGTCTGGTAAACCAGGGTTAGGGTTAGTCTGGTAACCCAGGGTTAGGGTTAGTCTGGTAAACCAGGGTCAGGGTTAGTCTGGTAAACCAGGGTTAGGGTTAGTCTGGTAAACCAGGGTTAGGGTTAGTCTGGTAAACCAGGGTCAGGGTTAGTCTGGTAAACCAGGGTTAGGGTTAGTCTGGTAAACCAGGGTCAGGGTTAGTCTGATAAACCAGGGTCAGGGTTAGTCTGGTAAACCAGGGTTAGGGTTTGTCTGGTAAACCAGGGTTAGGGTTAGTCTGGTAAACCAGGGTCAGGGTTAGTCTGGTAAACCAGGGTCAGGGTTAGTCTGGTAAACCAGGGTCAGGGTTAGTCTGGTAAACCAGGGTTAGGGTTAGTCTGGTAAACCAGAGGGTTAGTTAGTCTGGTAAACCAGGGTTAGGGTTAGTCTGGTAAACCAGAGGGTTAGTTAGTCTGGTAAACCAGGGTTAGGGTTAGTCTGGTAAACCAGAGGGTTAGTTAGTCTGGTAAACCAGTGTAGGGTTAGTCTGGTAAACCAGGGTCAGGGTTAGTCTGGTAAACCAGGGTTAGGGTTAGTCTGGTAAACCAGGGTTAGTTAGTCTGGTAAACCAGGGTTAGGGTTAGTCTGGTAAACCAGGGTCAGGGTTAGTCTGGTAAACCAGGGTTAGGGTTAGTCTGGTAAACCAGAGGGTTAGTTAGTCTGGTAAACCAGGGTTAGAGTTAGTCTGGTAAACCAGGGTTAGGGTTAGTCTGGTAAACCAGGGTTAGGGTTAGTCTGGTAAACCAGGGTCAGGGTTAGTCTGGTAAACCAGGGTTAGGGTTAGTCTGGTAAACCAGAGGGTTAGTTAGTCTGGTAAACCAGGGTTAGAGTTAGTCTGGTAAACCAGGGTTAGGGTTAGTCTGGTAAACCAGGGTCAGGGTTTGTCTGGTAAACCAGGGTTAGGGTTAGTCTGGTAAACCAGGGTTAGTTAGTCTGGTAAACCAGGGTTAGGGTTAGTCTGGTAAACCAGGGTTAGAGTTAGTCTGGTAAACCAGGGTTAGGGTTAGTCTGGTAAACCAGGGTTAGAGTTAGTCTGGTAAACCAGGGTTAGAGTTAGTCTGGTAAACCAGGGTTAGAGTTAGTCTGGTAAACCAGGGTTAGAGTTAGTCTGGTAAACCAGGGTTAGAGTTAGTCTGGTAAACCAGAGGGTTAGTTAGTCTGGTAAACCAGAGGGTTAGGGTTAGTCTGGTAAACCAGGGTTAGGGTTAGTCTGGTAAACCAGGGTTAGGGTTAGTCTGGTAACCCAGAGGGTTAAGGTTCAGTGTTTCAGGGGGGTGGTGGGCCTCCTGACACTACTAGTGTTGTCACAGATGGTCATACTGTTGACGTGTGCAGTAAGACGTTAGCAGATATTCATGTTTGTTAGTATCGCTGCATTTCTACACACTGAGCTGAAATGAAACGGCTGCTTGTCATTAACAATATTTATGGGTTAGGGTTAGTACACTTAAAAAACATTACTAGAATAAAATAAATTTCCTTCAGAAAATGCGCGCGAATGCTGACAAGAGAAATTGCAAAAGCATTGCTGAAAATGCACAGCCTTAAAAGGAAAAATGGGACACTTGAATGCAACGGCATTTAGTCCACAACACATACCCTAGTTAAGGATGCTAACATCAGAAAACATGCACTAAACTGTGGTTACATACTTCTGTAGCTACAGAAACAGAACATATGTTCATTTCATTAATGTAGCACAGCAGAGAGCTGGGCTGGGCTGGGCTGGGCTGGGCTGGGCTGGGCTGGGCTGGGCTGGGCTGGGCTGGGCTGGGCTGGGCTGGGCTGGGCTGGGCTGGGCTGGGCTGGGCTGGGCTGGGCTGGGCTGGGCTGGGCTGGGCTGGGCTGGGCTGGGCTGGGCTGGGCTGGGCTGGGCTGGGCTGGGCTGGGCTGGGCTGGGCTGGGCTGGAGAGAGGCCCCACTGAACCCTAGAGGGACTATCTGCCCTACGACAGAACGTGGGTGTGTGCTTGTATGTGTGCTTGTATGTGTGTGTGTGTGTGTAAGCATAGTGTCTCTGTCTGTGTGCATATGTGTCGACACTTGGGTGTTTTGACCTCTTCAATACTGTATGTCTATAAACCATGCAAGGTGTGCCTGTTTGACCCTTGTCAGGTGTGTGTGTATTCTCCCTCTGACACTCTGCCTTGCTTCGACCCATGCGAGGTCACTGTGTGTGTGTGTGTGTGTGTGTGTGTGTGTGTGTGTGTGTGTGTGTGTGTGTGTGTGTGTGTGTGTGTGTGTGTGTGTGTGTGTGTGTGTGTGTGTGCGCGCGCGTGTGTGCGTGTGTGTGTGTGTGCATGCGTGTGTGCATGCGTGTGTGCATGCGTGTGTGTGTGTGTGTGTTCTTCTCTACTAAGGAAAGGCAGCTTGTCAGTGGTCTCTGACCTCCTCAGCTCCTCAATCAGCAGCAGATCCACATCCCTGTATTCCATATCCTCCATGTAAGATGATCTGCCTCTCTCTGTCAGTCTCTGTGTGGGTGTAGGCCTCCTGTGTGTGTGTGTGTGTGTGTGTGTGTAGGCCTCCTGTGTGTGTGGGTGTGTGGGTATAGGCCTCCTGTGTGTGTGTGTGTGGGTGTGTGGGTTTAGGCCTCCTGTGTGTGTGTGTGTGTGTGTGTGTGTGTGTGTGTGTGTGAGTGTAGGCCTCCTGTGTGTGTGGGT
>NC_140246.1:1671160-1676160 GCF_949987555.1 Borostomias antarcticus | reverse complement strand
GCTGCTGCTCCATGCTGTGTGCCTGTGTGTGGAGGAGAAGGCGTTGGGGAAATACCCTCAAATAGAATCCACAATAGAATCCAGTTGCTCAGAATCGCTTTATTTTCCTGTAATGATACATGTTTCAACCCATCACACAGTCGTCTTTGGAGGATTGATCTCTAATCATCATTTTCCAGGAGTGATTTTGCCTGTAGACCTGTTGTGGATATAGTTCCTTTCTGTTCTGCATAAGTACGGACCTGGATCTAACCCAGTCCTGACCTGGTTCTAACCCAGTCCTGACCTGGATCTAACCCAGTCCTGACCTGGACCTGGATCTAACCCAGTCCTGACCTGGACCTAACCCAGTCTTGACCTGGATCTAACCCAGTCTTGACCTGGATCTAACCCAGTCCGGACCTGGTTCTAACCCAGTCCTGACCTGGATCTAACCCAGTCCTGACCTGGTTCTAACCCAGTCCTGACCTGGATCTAACCCAGTCCTGACCTGGTTCTAACCCAGTCCTGACCTGGATCTAACCCAGTCCTGACCTGGATCTAACCCAGTCTTGACCTGGATCTAACCCAGTCCTGACCTGGATCTAACCCAGTCCTGACCTGGACCTGGATCTAACCCAGTCCTGACCTGGATCTAACCCAGTCTTGACCTGGATCTAACCCAGTCTTGACCTGGATCTAACCCAGTCCTGACCTGGATCTAGCCCAGTCCTGACCTGGACCTGGATCTAACCCAGTCCTGACCTGGATCTAACCCAGTCCTGACCTGGTTCTAACCCCAGGGTTAGGGTTAGCCCTGGTCTGTTGGTGGTCCAGTCCCAGACCAGCTGAATGTCTCTCCAGGCTGTTCTGTCCCCATCCTCAGATCAACAGGTCCCAGACCAGCTGAATGTCTCTCCAGGCTGTTCTGTCCCCATCCTCAGATCAACAGAACCAACACTCTCTACACATGTGCAGCAACAAGATTTGAAGCGGGTTTTGAAACAATTGTACAATAAAAGACTCTTGAGAGTTCCCTCCAACAGACCCCGCCCCCTATCTCACATAGCCCCTCCCCCTGCCCTGGGAACTCCACCCTCTGAGAACCGATGGAGAAAAAAACTTGTAATGTATTTGTCTGTCAAAGCTGCTGAATTACTGATGAAAATTAAAAAAGGGTGTCCAATCAAACCTGTTGTCTCTTTTTGATTTATGTGACCTGTTTCATAAATACCGGTGGTTGTGCTTAAAAACAAGTGATTCATAATTGTTTGTCTCTAACCTTGGGCTTGCTCACTTACCACCTCGTTTCCTGAAGGTCTATGGGTGTAGTGGGTGTTGGACGCGGGAGCATGATTTTATTTTTTATAAGTGTGCAATTGTGAAAGCAGTCCAACGTTTTTGGTCTCTTATTCCTGTTCAGCGCCGTCGTTTAGCGGTGAAAGGTGATGATGATTATAAGGGCCCACAAGCAAGCAGGGCCCACAAAAAAAACAAGAGGTCCCTCTTTCTATGATGAAATTATTCTGCATGTAGATCAGTCACACTAATGCTGTATCATAATTCAAATCAAGCCACAAATAATGCAATACAGATGAAAAAAAAATTAATTTACAGAGCAATATCCCCCTTCTTAAATGGTTTGGTCCATGCCATGGTTCATGCTGGCAAGTCTCACCTCTTTTGACATTAACGTCAGAGAGAGAGAGAGGGGGGCACTGGCTCATGAAATGGGGTTGAGGCTCCGGGCGCAGCCAGTTCAAGTATCCTATCTGTCCAAGTATCCTATCTGTTCAAGTATCCTATCTGTTCAAGTATCCTATCTGTTCAAGTATCCTATCTGTCCAACACCCACGGCCCTGCAGCTGCTCCCCGCGCTGTCCTCCACCACTCCCTCTCTCTGTCCCCTGATTCGCTCTGACAAGTCCCCCCATATTCTCGCTCTCTTTCTCTCTCTCTCAATTCAAAGGGCTTTATGGGAAATGTAGGCCTACGTTTACATTGCCAAAACATCACATAAAGTCACAAAAATGTTAAAATATAAATGTAAATACAAATAGTGAATTGAGTGAAAAAATAAGTGTAATATTTAGGTCTACACTTAATGTATTTAAATTGTAATTTTTAAGTTAATATATACAGTTTGTATAGTGATCAGCGTTAACTGTCTTTACTAGGGATGCACGATATATCGGCAATCATATCTGTATTGGCTGTTAGTCATTTTTTAATATATCAGTAGGCTATCAGTCCGATGTGCAAAACAGGGCAGATGTGAACAGCAGATAATTACTAACTAGCTGCTGTTGTGTTGTTTATGAGAGGAAACAATGTGGTAAATCTATGATTTATCGGCTTTTCCAAATGTTTTGGAGATAGTGTTTCCATGTGTTTTTAAGTATAACATTTGATAGAAACGTTTTGTTTGTTTAGTTTTTATACAGATCATATCGACATGATCATATCGACATCGGTAAATATCGGTTATCGGCCATAACAGCAATGTGAATAACCTTTATCTGTATCGGCCAAAATGGTCATATCAGTGCATCCCTAGTGTTTGCGGTGGTTGTGTTCCATTGGATGTCCCTTTCCTGTCACAACTGCTCACAAATCTTGCTGCTGTGTTTGCTTATTGCTGTATTTCCCCTAACAGATATGGGCGTTTTGTCATTAGTCAAGTTTTCAAAATCTTTTTGGGTGTTTGTAATCCATGGGAAATGTGTATCTCTGGTGTCCCAGTTGGCAGGTAGTCTCTCTCTCTCTGTCACTCTCTCTAAATCAATAGGTGGCTCTCCTCTTCCCAGCAGCTCAGGAAATCATGCAATGAACATGCTCATCTGATGTGCTAGCAGGGCCCTAGGCCTACGTGCTACGCGCGTATTATTAGATGCTCTCCATCCCATAGCAGTGAGCACAGCCTATCGACCGCTCTCCTCTCTGCTCCAACACTAATCAGCCGAAGAAAACAAACATGTTGGCATGTCAGGAACACGCGGAGGACATGGAGGGGGTGTGTCTCTTTCTACGGCTGTCAATGGACAGAGCAGCGGCCATAAAAAAAACCAGACTCCGGTGTTTCTGTTCATTGACTCACTCCCTAACGCGGTCCCACCTTTATTCACACGAGAACCCCCACCTTCTTATTTTAGACGTTACTGAACTGGCAGAACACACTATATGGAACCATTGGGCTTTTATGTTATATTTTTCTACAAACCAGCCTACAATTATAGGCTCCGTGAATGTGAAACCGCATTATAATCTTAGACTTTGTTGTAACACACCAACAAAGCCTTCTCCTCCCGTTGGTGTATCCACGCCCTGTACTATCCAGCCCGGAGCAGACGCACGGCGGCGAGTGCGCTTCGAGAAAAGTGGCGAGAAACGGAAGACCGGGATGCGATCTGCTCGGTTGTAATCGCTTTCAACAAATACAGGCACAACGCGATTGGACGGGGGACGGGTGTGTCCGTGGTGCTGAGAGGAGAAACGGACGAGCGTTTGGCCCAACCGGTACAGACGAGCGGCTGGTTCGGGGGGTCCTCGCATCGGTGCCTTTTTAACAGCTGCACCAACGCCGTGCGAAAATCGGTATTTACGGTTCTCCTCTAACCTTCGGTTCGGTAACGGGTTGCAACGGAGCTCTGCACTTCAAACAACAGACCGACCCAGACGACTGGTATCCGCCGTTCAACGGATCACCGGAGCCGCAACATGCAGTCAAAGACTACCGTCAAATGCGCGAGGCAGTAACGGGGGTGTCCCCATAGCCGTCATTGTCAGGAACCGGATTTAGATTCTAATTCCGCGATTTAAACTTCGCTCGGGATGGGGAAGGAGCAGGAGCTGCTCGAAGCCGCTCGGACGGGGAATGTCGTTTTGGTGGATAAATTACTGACGGGAAGAAAGGGACTATTAGGATCAGCCTCCGGCTCCATACCTCTGCCCAACCTGCTAAGGTAAGAGACCCCAGACAGTAGCGATGTGTGTTATGAGGCTGCAGACTCGGCTCCCTGCTGGGCTCGTCTGTTGTATGGAACCATTGGGCTTTTATGTTATATTTTTCTACAAACTAGCCTACAATTATAGGCTCCGTGAATGTGAAACAGCATTATAATCTTAGACTTTGTTGTAACACACCAACAAAGGCTGCAGACTCGGCTCCCTGCTGGGCTCGTCTGTTGCGCGAAAGTAGACTGTATAAGTAGACTGTATAAGTAGACTGTATTACGCAAAGCTCAAACGAGACATTTCACTTTAGGACAACTTAGAATCCAGGGATGCCAGAGGCTGCAGCACAACGTAGCCTACAACGACCGCAATCTTTCTCAGTCAACCTAGTCTTTCCTTAGTCTGGACCAACACTCGCTGCAGAGACGGGGACAAATAGCCCAAATTGAGCTCTTGACAGCTGTCAAATTGTTGTGCACTTCCACTCTAACCTGGTAAAGTGATCATGGCTATTGTGCTCTCAAAAGTGTAGCCTATGGGCCTACTTTAATGTCACAACGAACATTATGTTTGTGAGGCTACCCATTGTAGACTACAGTAGGCAGGCGTCATCCAACTTCAGGGCCGATAGACATGAACACGTGACTGCTAGACGAGCGAGTAATCCAGGCCTCTAGGCCATGCCTACTTTATTAATTAACACTTTAGCCCAACTGGTCATTCTTTAATTAACACTTAAGCCCAGTAGCTATGCTTTAATTAACACTTTAGCCCAATAGTCATGCTTTTAGATCTGTTTGAGATATATGGTCTTATTATGGCTAGAAGGCGCAGAACCCTGATTTTGATTGAGGTTTTGTTTTCCCTCAGTATCTACCTGGAGAAGGGTTATCTACCCTCAATGTAGACCTACCTGGAGAAGGGTTATCTACCTTCAATATAGACCTACTATACATGTAGAAGGGTTATTTACCTTGAGTATAGACCTACTATACATGTAGAAGGGTTATTTACCTTCAATATAGACCTACTATACATGTAGAAGGGTTATTTACCTTCAATATAGA
>NC_140246.1:1668041-1670960 GCF_949987555.1 Borostomias antarcticus | reverse complement strand
ACACACACACACACACACACACACACACACACACACACACACACACACACACACACACACACACACACACACACACACACACACAGTTTGTTTAAATTGGCACATGGAGACAGACAACCTTCTCAGTGTTTATGTTCTGATGTGTTCTGTTGCTTGTATTGGATCCTTAAGCAACTCTCCAACCTTGTAACCACAACATGGAGCTGTGTGTGTGTGTGTGTGTGTGCCTGTCTGTCTGTCTGTCTGCCTGCCTCAGAACTGTAATTTCCCACAGTGTTTGAAACCTTGCCACTGTGTATCGACCGATGGAGATTGGACAGAAAAGAGATGAAGACGTATCATTTCCTAACCTCCTCACTTACAGTAGCGCTTCCCCTCTGAGCTGCACTGTCTTTACCTGGGAGGGAAACACTGTATTAGCATCCCACTCTACCACTGCTCTGGCCTGGGTGTGTGTGTGTGTGTGTGTGTGTAGACTGTAACTGTAGACTACTTCTATTACAGCGAGAGGGTCATAGAAATGCTAATGGCAATTGTCATAATTGTGCACTAGGTTGAAAAAACCCCCCCGAAATTGTCGTTGCGTTTTTCATTATCGAGGTAAACATAACAATATAGTTGATCACCGTGCCGTTGTGTGTGTGTGTGTGTGTGTGTGTGTGATAGGACATTCTAGATGCGTAGGAATGGAGCAGCCTCCCCATTAGAAGGGAGGAGGAGGCGGAGGAGGAGGAGGAGGAGGGGGAGGAGGAGGAGGGGGATATGGAGGAGAGAGTGGTCTGGAGGAGGGCCAGACAAGGTCAGGGGTTAACTGTGGAGAATGCAAGTCACATTAAGTATGCAATTGAGGAACACGCACACACACACACACACAATCACACACACACACACACACACACACACACACACACACACACACACATACACAAATGTGCTCTTCCATATCAGGCTTGGGATTTAGAAGGGGCCGCTGTGTTAGAATGTAATACATTATGTGTAGGATTCAGAACATACACACACACACACACACACACACACACTCAGAGACTAAGATTGATTACGTTCCGTTTTGCTCTGTAAACATACGACGATGTCATCAAAATAGACTTGTAGCACAGGCTGTGAGGAAACTCATTCCCCTTAATCCCCGACACATTCATTCTGCTCCTTATGTTTGTGCGTGCGTGTGTGCGTGTGTGTGTGTGTGTGTGTGTTTGTGCGTGTGTGTGCGTGTGTGTGTTTGTGCGTGTGTGTGCGCGTGGGTGTGTGTTTGTGCGTGTGTGTGTGTGTGTGTTTGTGCGTGTGTGTGCGTGTGTTTGTGCGTGTGTGTGTGTGTGTGTGTGTGTTAGAGAGGTAGAGAGGAGAGGGCAGACAGACAGGGGAACTCTATGTGTGAGACTGTGTGAGACTGTGTGTGAGACTGTGTGAGACTGTGTGTGAGTGTATGTGAGACTGTGTAAGACTGTGTGTGAGACTGTGTGTGAGACTGTGTGAGACTGTGTGAGACTGTGTGTGAGACTGTAAGACTGTGTGTGAGACTGTGTGTGAGTGTGTGTGAGACTGTGTGTGAGTGTGTGTGTGTGAGACTGTGTGTGAGGTGGTTGTTCTTCTATTTGGTAAATGTCACGTTGGCAGACACTTCCTAAGAGTATGGGTTGAAGTGTGTGTTTCATTGATAAGAAGGGTGTGTTGACGTCAGAACACTGCCTTTGTCTGGAGCCAGGGAGTGTGTGTGTGTGTGTGTGTGTGTGTGTTGCACTGGTAAGCAGTCTCTCAGGATTCTATTGCATCTCCATTAGGACCTGAGCCAAATTCTGCCCAAGAGACTTGCAGACGGAGACAACACACACACACACACACACACACACACACACACACACACACACACACACACACACACACACACACAGTAGAGGATGTATTGATCAGCATCTCTCAGTATCGGGCCACATCTGTCTGTTGCTTGAAATTTTCTTTATTAAACCAGAAAAGTAACATCCTGTCTGAAATCTCCTTTTCAAGGGAGCTGTGCAGGAAGTTCAACTTTGATATTGCAGGACAATATTGCCTTGTCATGGTCTCTTATGATGGTTTCTTTGTCTTTATTACAAATCCCCCCCTCTCTCCCCGTCTCTCTCTCTCTCTCCCTCTCTCTCTCTCTCCTTCTGTCTCTCTCTCTCTCTCTCTCTCTCTCTCCCCCCTCCGTCTCTCTCTCTCTCCCTCTCTCTCTCTTTCTCTCTCTCTCTCTCTCCCTCCCTCTGTCTCTCTCTCTCTCCCCCCCTCTCTCCCTCTTTCTCTCTCTCTCTCTCTCCCTCCCTCTGTCTCTCTCTCTCTCTCTCCCCCCCTCTCTCTCTCTTTCTCTCTCTCTCCCTCCCTCTGTCTCTCTCTCTCTCCCCTCCCTCCCTCTCTCTCTCTCTCTCTCATGGCTTTTTAAAAACAAGTGGTCTTTTTGAAACAGTGAAATGTTTTATTTTACTTGATTTCTTTATTTATTGGGTTTTATCTTCCATCTTATTTTCCCTGTTTTTATGTTAAGTTTGTCTGTTTTTATGTGAAGAACTGACTGCGCTTTGAGCTGCATTTTTTGTATTAATGGTGATATACAAATAAAGTGTATTATTACTCTCACTCAACACTCACTAATCCATCAGTTCCTCTCGCTCAACATCTCTTCTCTCTTTCTCTCCTTCTCTCCTTCTCTCTCCTCCTTTCTCTAATCTGCATCTGCATCATTTCTAATTGTGTTGCAAATGTAGGACTGTAACTCAATCACAATAAATCACATGCATGCATACACACACACACACACACACACACACACACACACACACACACACACACACACACACACACACACAGGTGGAGGTGGGAGGGAGGGAGGTGTTCAGTAGTGTTGAGGTTGTTGAGACGCAGCTGGAG
>NC_140246.1:1660541-1663041 GCF_949987555.1 Borostomias antarcticus | reverse complement strand
TGTGTGTGTGTGTATACTGGAATAAGGCCAGAGAGGGCATGTACAGCTAACCCTAGCTCGGGAGGTACAGTAGGGCGGCTGGGGATCACAAGGTCCCCAGTACTGTCCCCTCACAGCAGTACATGTACCCAGTACTGTCCCCTCACAGTAGTACATGTACCCAGTACTGTCCCCTCACAGTAGTACATGTACCCAGTACTGTCCCCTCACAGTAGTACATGTACCCAGTACTGTCCCCTCACAGTAGTACATGTACCCAGTACTGTCCCCTCACAGCAGTACATGTACCCAGTACTGTCCCCTCACAGTAGTACATGTACCCAGTACTGTCCCCTCACAGTAGTACATGTACCCAGTACTGTCCCCTCACAGTAGTACATGTACCCAGTACTGTCCCCTCACAGTAGTACATGTACCCAGTACTGTCACCTCACAGTAGTACATGTACCCAGTACTGTCCCCTCACAGTAGTACATGTACCCAGTACTGTCCCCTCACAGTAGTACATGTACCCAGTACTGTCCCCTCACAGTAGTACATGTACCCAGTACTGTCCCCTCACAGCAGGAAGGTCTCTGGGTCTTTCTGTGTGGAGTTTGCATGCTCATATTTTGGGAAGTGAGCTTTTTGTGGCACTTAGATTGTAAATGCTATAGAATAAACACATTATGAAAACAAATTAGCAAATGCATATTTTGCTTTGAGCCAGCCTGAAGGGGAAAGGACAGGAGAGAGGGGAGAGGACAGGAGAGAGGACAGAGGAGGAGGGGAGAGGACAGGAGAGAGGAGGGGAGAGGACAGGAGAGAGGAGGGGAGAGGACAGGAGAGAGGAGGGAGGAGGGGAGAGGACAGGAGAGAGGAGGGGAGAGGACAGGAGAGAGGAGGGGAGAGGACAGGAGAGAGGACAGAGGAGGAGGGGAGAGGACAGGAGACAGGAGAGAGGACAGGAGAGAGGAGGGGAGAGGACAGGAGAGAGGAGGGAGGAGGGGAGAGGACAGGAGAGAGGAGGGAGGAGGGGAGAGGACAGGAGAGAGGAGGGAGGAGGGGAGAGGACAGGAGACAGGGGAGAGGACAGGAGAGAGGAGGGAGGAGGGGAGAGGACAGGAGAGAGGAGGGGAGAGGACAGGAGAGAGGAGGGAGGAGGGGAGAGGACAGGAGAGAGGAGGGGAGAGGACAGGAGAGAGGAGGGGAGAGGACAGGAGACAGGGGAGAGGAGGGAGGAGGGGAGAGGACAGGAGACAGGGGAGAGGAGGGAGGAGGGGAGAGGACAGGAGAGAGGAGGGGAGAGGACAGGAGACAGGAGGGAGGAGGGGAGAGGACAGGAGAGAGGAGGGAGGAGGGGAGAGAACAGGAGGGAGGAGGGGAGAGGACAGGAGAGAGGAGGGAGGAGGGGAGAGGACAGGAGAGAGGAGGGAGGAGGGGAGAGAACAGGAGGGAGGAGGGGAGAGGACAGGAGAGAGGAGGGAGGAGGGGAGAGGACAGGAGAGAGGAGGGAGGAGGGGAGAGAACAGGAGAGAGGAGGGAGGAGGGGAGAGGACAGGAGAGAGGAGGGGAGAGGACAGGAGAGAGGAGGGAAGAGGAGAGAGGACAGGAGAGAGGAGGGAGGAGGGGAGAGGACAGGAGACAGGAGACAGGAGAGGGGACAGAAGGTCTGTATCAGGATTTTATCTGACTGCTCATCTTCTGTCCCTGAGTTTAATAACCCTAACTCACACACACACACACACACACACACACACACACACACACACACACACACACACACACACACACACACACATATATACGTACATGATAAACCATTATAGATCCATTATATTAAAACCGACAGGTCATATCACAATCAGAATAATTTAGAGGTGTGTGTGTGTGTGTGTGTGTGTGTGTGTGTGTGTGTGTGTGTGTGTGAGTGAGTGTATGAGTTTGAGTGTGAGATTTACGACCTGTGGTGCCATGAGGTGTCCATCTCCTTAGTGGGTAAGAGTCAGTTACTTAGTGTGTCCCTCTCTATTCTCTCTCTCTCTCTCTCTCTCTCTCTCTCTCTCTCTCTCTCTCTCCCCCCCCTTCTTTCCTACACTGTTCAGTGTTCATCTAATTCATTCTATTTCCGTGGCGTTTCTCCTCTCCTCTACTCACTGTCCCTTTCTCCTCTCCTTTTATCTCTCTTCTCGTTCTCCTCTCCGTCTCTTTCTGTCACTGCTAAGTCAGTCAGGGGTCTCTCTCTCCCTCTCTCCCTCTCTCTCTCTCTCCCTCTCTCTATCTCTGTCTCTCTCTCTCTCCCTCTCTCTCCCTCTCTCTATCTCTGTCTCTCTCTCTCTCTCTCTATCTCTGTCTCTCTCTCTCTCTATCTCTCTCTCTCTCTCTCTCTGTCTCTGTCTCTCTCTCTCTCTCTCTCTCTCTCTCTCTCCCTCTCTCTGTCACCCCCTGGTTAGCGAGTCATAAAGTCTCTGTGTAAAAGATTTCTAGGAAAACACACTAGACCCCACGGCTCCCTCTTGTA
>NC_140246.1:1643041-1655541 GCF_949987555.1 Borostomias antarcticus | reverse complement strand
TCTAGGATGTGATTGGCTAACTCATTGCACGTCATGTGAAATGGCAGGCGTGGCCAAGATTATAGACATGTGAAACAAAGGAAACAAAGGTCTGAATCAGGACGAGGAAGACGAAGGTGTGGCCCTTCTGACTTAAACAAAGAGATGAGGAAGAGCTAGGCAGAGTGTGTTTACAATTACAAAGGGGGAGAGTTGAGGTGTTTTACATTTACAAAGGGGAGACTGAAACTAGGGTTTGCAGGGGACTTGGGGGGAGGTGATGAATTACAAAGACAAAGGTTTAAGGTGTTTGGATGTAAATTCCTGGACAATCCCCCATTTGTGCCTGAAACAGGTACACAAAAATAAAATATAAAATCCAAACACAGTGTAAACAGTCAGCTATGCTATACATGTGGAAAGGAAATAATCTCTCCACTAGGTGGAGCAAAAAAAAAAAAAAAAGAAAAAAATTCTCTTTTTCTTTTTATTATTGTCTTTCCACGTGCAAAATCACGCACCAAAACCCCTTGTTTCAGAAATTTGACAGGAAACAAGATAAAAAAGATGACATGATTATATACTATTTATAGTCTAAGAGTGGACAACCATTCACAAAAAAAAAAACTTGATTTAACAAGGCAAAAAAAAAAAAAGGTTACCAGTGTAAGAAGGGCAAAAAACCTCTTGGTCAATTTAGAGGAAAAACCCAAACTTATTTATCAACTCATGTTTCAACCATTGTAACTCTTGTAAACAAATATGATATTTTTCAGATTATTTCAAAGTTCATTCACTCTTGTGAGTAATCGCATGTGATGTCCTATGGAACATAGCTTCCATGTGTGCGTCTCTGAATGTTTAATGTAGGTTCCAGTGTGTGCGATCAGAGGTGCAGTCCGATTGCTCATCAGAGGAGAGGAGAGTGTGGCGGTGGCTGTCAAGGTCACTCTTGTTCACAGTGTATCCCAACAGTCATTTAGGTGGCACTTCTCTTTTGGGCAATAGAATGTCATTGGGGAATGCAAGGCATCTTCTCTTCTAGTTCGCAACTTCAATGTCGCGTTGTTTGAAATCAGTTATGTTCAATGTTAGTTGCAGTGTGTGCAGGTGTGTGTGCGTGTGTGGTGCATCTTGTGAGGAGGTGACCAGCAAGGTCATTTTTCCTCCGATTCCTCGTCAGAGGAGAGGACAGTGTGATGGCCCATGGTTTTGGCCTCTGAGCCCTCTGGTTCAGCTGCATTCTGATCTCCTGGTGTTTGCGATCCCCTGGTGGACCGTCCTCTGCTGCTTGGACCCGTCGGCAATGGCTTGCATGGGTCCACGAAGTCCTCTCAGATCGCTGTCTGCGTGGTGAGTAGAACCTGGTACGGCCCGAGCCACCTCGGCGAGTTCCAGCTCCTTCGTCTGTGGTCGTGGACCAGGACCCAATCCCCAGGAGAGATGTGATGCAGGAACCCCTCCTTAGCCTCAGGAAATGGCGGTCCTCACTCTCGGCGCTCCCGCTCCCCCAGTACAGGCTGATGAAGTGCTCCATCTGTGGATCCACAGATGAGAGAGACAAACAGAGACAAAACAGAATAGCAAAAGGAGAGTCCTCTGGTCTGGTCCCCCTGTTCCCTTCTTTGGTCAGGAACGGTTATCAGCAGTCTGTAGGAGATACTCAGAAACATGGTTAAGCGCAAGCTCCTGCTTTGGGGAAAAATGTTGTTATTTAGTCAGGAACACTTAAACAGGTTGTCTGTTCAAGTGTCATTTAGAGCCAGTCTGCAGTACCCTACAGTGACATCAGGGGCAGTGTTAGAATGACTTCAACACGCCCAGTCCCCAGTCATGATCAAGGCAATTGGGTTTGGCTCTAGAATTCCTCTCGCGATTTTATGAAAATAAAATAAAATAACCCACATTCTCGTCTCAACAAAACAACACCCCCTGAGGGTGAAAGCAAAATTTTCCTGAAATCAGGATAAAAATTAGAGATGGGGCAAAGAAAATGATACTAAAATGAACTGGCTTCATTTACAATTAACTAATCAAAAATTCCATCAAAGCTTCATTTGTATAGCTAAAATTTGTATATCTAAACGCTTGAGTCTTTCGGACCTCCCATCCAGGGCGCAATCCCGGGCTAGACCCCGTTCCGTCCGAGGCCCCAAGCCAGGCTCCCCTGGAATGAGAGCTCAGCCTTCTGCTTCCCGGTGTCTTCTTTTCAAAGCCCACCGATCACAGAAGCACTACTCGCCTACTAACGCATTCGCTTTTGGCTTGTAGTGGCCTGACTGTACATTGAGCCGAGCGCGGCGGCCATCTCAGGTCTTACTGCCCTATGCGACCCGACCGGCCGGTGACCCAGTCGATAGCGATCCCGGACACCGTAGTGATTGTTAGTCACCCAGCTCAGAACCGACGGTCTTATCCTAATTCCACTTGTGCTATGAATATTAGAACTTTGACCGTTTTCACCAGCCTTGCCTATTCACAGAGGTCGTCTCTAACGCCCCTCTGCTTAGGTGTGGACTGTCGTCCACGTACCACACAGTGCCAACCCCTTAGCGGCGACACAGTGCTGACTAGACGGTACCAGAGCAGTATGTTAATTCATACTTCCTCAGACACGGGGGCCTTCAGTCACCTCCCCAGCACTATATGCTTATTTAACGTGCCCGTTGGGACCTTGCGGCTCCGCCCCCGTCTGTTGGAGGCTAGGTCCAGGGGTGCCCAATCCCCCTCCCTAACCTCCCTCTTCTGCATTTGAGGACAGAGTATTTGGGCACTGCTTCGGACAAAATGGTCTCTTCTCCGTTTCATACTTATCTGTCGCTCACAGTGAGTTGGTGACGTGGCGTTGGCTTTGCATCTCACGAACCCCAGATCGCTTATCTGTAGGGAAACAGGCCGGTAACCTTCATCTCCACCTCCGGTCCTGTGCCCGTCTCCTGGTTCGGCATTCACCCATCACTCCCGGAACGACAGTTGTCTGTAAAAAAACACTCAGAAAAAACACTCAGGCCTGATGAATGTGCCTCAAACTATAAACATGAGATATTTAACAAAAACATTAAACACATACAAATAACCAAATAATCACACAGCAGCAAAGCAAATTGGGGGCCAGAGAGATAGCCCCATTGAAAGAGAACAGCCCTCAGCGCTGTCTCATATCCTCTTTCCATGCTGGACCAAGAATGACCCTCAAGTCATTCGTGACTCCACACAGTTCATAGCTTCATGCTGGCGAGGGGCAACCACTCCTTGGTAGCCCACACAATGCACTCCAGGAAAATCTGAAAACATCAACACAGAACTTCACAGAAACAGAACATCCTTACGTCCTCAGCTACATCTGTCTTCTTCTGTTTATTTACCTTAAAAAAATATCTCTCTATCTTGGCTAGTTAAAATCTCCCTTATGGGTTGTTCAAGGGAACTCCAGCAGGTGGCGCTCGACCCCAAATTTGAGGCTCTTCCTTTTCATTCAGCTTGCGGTAACTGTGACACCGTTCAATCCAGTGGCCATACTGACCACAATGGAAGCATGAATCATCTCTATCTTCACTTCGATTATACCTTTTTCCTCGCCTAACCCTACCAGAACGCTTCCTATTGTTTCTCTGTCGCCACTGTGGTCGTTGTTGGTTCCACCTAGCACCAGCAGTTTGATTGTCCAGCTGTTGTAACTGAGCAGCTTGTAATCTGGCTGCACCTAGCTTCATTTCTTTCAACTCCCTCTTTTCAATGTGATCACGAAGATGCTCCGCATAGCGGAAATGATCAACAACTTCTTCGAGAGAAGTCGATTCCCAGGTGTGGCACATCAACCTAACTTGGTCGGACAAAGAGGAGAGAGAGTTATTCATCAATTTTTGTTTCAAAATCTTTTTATAATCGGCGTTCGCTTTGTCCATGCCACTGTGTGCGGCGAAAACTGATTCTAGTCGTTCCCAAAATTTCTCAAATTTCTCGAACTGTTGATCGGAATTTTGTTTGCAATATGTGATACGGTCCCAATCCATCTTTTTAGGGAATTGAGTTTTGATTCTGTTCAACAGCGCAGTGTTTTGGTCAGAAAAATCGGCATGATTAAAAGGCAATGTAATGTCAAACGGATGTTTCACATCCACCCATTTTAGCCCAAGGCATTGTCTCATGATCATGGCGATTTCCTCTGCGTGAGGCTCATACATACGAACTAAACTGTTAAAAAGATTTTCAAACTCGTCAATGTCTTTGGTTGGATCGGGCAAGGTTTTAGCTATTTCACGTAGTTCATCAGAGCGCCAGGGTCTATAAACCGTAATCTCTGAGATCCAGGCCGCATAACCAGCTGCATAATTTATTTGTGAAGGGCGAGGAACAGGGTTTGGGCAGCGTATCAGAGGCGCGTGTATTTGCGGTCCCTCCAGACTATCTCTAGCCATTTGCAGTTGTTCCAAATTAAACTTAGCGTCAGATATAGCTCTAGCCAAATCTTCCTTATACCTCGTAGAAAGGGGCGAAATGAGAGAAGGGGCGTGGCTAATGGCGGGAGCATGAAAATGGGGAAGAACAACAGCCTGGTTGGGTGTGAGCACGGAGCAACGAGTCGAGGTGGGGGGGGAATCTAATTTTAAATCAGAGTTATTCTGCTGGGGAAATGGAGGAGAGACTGTTTGCGGAACCTCCTTATCTTTCCTTCCTGACCTAAAAACCCGCTCTCGTGCTACTCTCTCCCAAATCTTAAAAACAGACCAGTCTATAGAATTAACAGGCTTTTCCCTTAACCTAGACATCTCAACCACCTCTAGCTGAGCCCGAATCTTAGAATTTAACACTAAAATGTCAGATGTGGATGTAAGAAATCGAAAATGCTTTAGCACATAACGAAATCTGCCAACAAACGCTCGCAGAATAATGCTTCAGCGCAACAATCTCCTCAGGCTAGACGTTTGCAGTAGAATCCTGTGACCTCCTCTAGCCATATGTTAGTAGCCTGTGTTACAGGGACACCTAGTGGTGCTTTCAAAATGTTGCATGTATGACCCGGAAGTTGTCTTCGGCAGCGCGGGGAAATTTAAAGAAACAAAACCCTAATAACCACGACGCAGCCTAGAAACCCCAAAACAGCAATGAAAGGAAACCTTATGGTTAACTCACGGCGGGAAAGAATACAATTTCGAAAGAAACAAAGACACATTAAAATTCGCTTAGTACTCACCCAGTCAGCGAAGTTCTTTGTTCTCCTCTGGCTCACTCCTCTGGCTCAATGGCGGATCACCGGGACAGTGTTTTCCTGCGTCTCCTAGGCAACCAGCTAGCCTACTGGAAAAGTATACAAAATACTTACGATATAAAGAAAGAGCCGAAGCTCAAAAATGCCACTGAGCCGGCGAAAATAGCGCTAGACAAACAAAGACAACACACGACAAAAACAGACACTCCGGAGATTAGCTGGTAATCGCACTCACTGCGAACTTCAACCCTGTGGGAATCGCACTATCTGCGAACTTCAACCCTGTGGGAATCGCACTATCTGCGAACTTCAATAGGTTCCCTTCTGTGCTAATTCTGGAACATTGAGCTAAAGCAACCCAAAACGTTATCCTAGAAGTGCACTCTCACTTCTTAACTACAGCCGAGCCGACAAACAATCTAAACTGTAGTCTACATCAACTGTAAGGGAGCGAGTCCCAACCCCAAAATTACACCTCTTCTGAAGAGAACCCCCGGTAGCCTAAACAAGGACGAAGTCAGAGAACAATGCAATATCACCAATCCTAAACTGCCATTGTTAAAAACAACGCCTTTCGCCACCACCTTCCCCGGGGAGTTTTGCTTTCAACAATACGCCAGACCATCACAATCCGAAACTAAAACAAGGCAAATACAACTCAGAACCATAAGAGGGTTCGTTTAAACGTACCTGTGAGCCTCAAGAATCCAGTGGAAGAACTGAGGAAATAATCTCGGCGTGCGCTCTGGCGCAAGAGAGAAAATTGATTTTCCAAAGCCCATATGGACCGACACGTCTGTCACCAGTTCATCCACTAAAAATCCCGGCAACACGCAGGTAGTTCTCCCAGATCATCCGCGTCGCCAAACTGTAATGGATTTTAAAGGATTTACCAAGATTCGTTCAAAAGGTTAAGTCTGATTTATTGTGAAAAACAATACTTGCGCAAGGACTTCCTGAACAACGCAACAAGGGTGGTTTAGTCAGCGAAGTGAAGTCAGCCTCTTCGCTCTGGCTTATATACAGTCAAAACACAGGTAGAGTCTTTCTAGGATGTGATTGGCTAACTCATTGCACGTCATGTGAAATGGCAGGCGTGGCCAAGAGTATAGACATGTGAAACAAAGGAAACAAAGGTCTGAATCAGGACGAGGAAGACGAAGGTGTGGCCCTTCTGACTTAAACAAAGAGATGAGGAAGAGCTAGGCAGAGTGTGTTTACAATTACAAAGGGGGAGAGTTGAGGTGTTTTACATTTACAAAGGGGAGACTGAAACTAGGGTTTGCAGGGGACTTGGGGGGAGGTGATGAATTACAAAGACAAAGGTTTAAGGTGTTTGGATGTAAATTCCTGGACACTTTGCAACTGAAGCAGAGTGAATCTCGAGTGTCGGTAGATACAATACGATCGCCCGTCGAAGGACAAGTATCTGATCCAATGGAGATAAAACTCCACATTTCGCTCTTTTGACAAGGCTTTGTATACATCAACTCTTGATTTTGAACCAGAGAAGCGCAAGCATTTCCTGAATAATTTGGATTGGCCCACTAATGAACAAGAAGCAGCGAGCTTGGGTCGCCCCGTGTCCTTAATAGAACGAGAGGCTGCATTGAAACTAACTAAAAAAGGTACATCGTCAGGCCGACGGCATTAGACAGCATTTCACAAGAGTTCATTTTTGCGATCTCCTGGGAGCAGTTTTACTTGACTCCGTTCTATCTGCTCTTGAAAAGGCTCTTTCATGGGCACAGCAACAATGCCCTGATCTCTTTCATCCCCCCAGAAAGAAATGACCACACTGAGAGTGCCAATTTCAGACCTGAGTCCCTAATTGATTCAGATTAGGAGTTGTACTCCAAGGTGCTAGCTTTACCCTGAGAGAGATACATGGACAAATTAATACATAACGATCAGACTAGTTTCACAGGGCGTCTTGCTGCAGACATCTGGCGACTAATGCATATCATGAAACGCCACAACTAGACCCCCCATGTGCTCTCCTGTTACTCCAGCATGATGATTCCACCCCCTCCTGTAGGAGAATAGTTGACATGTTACATATATATATTTGGAATGGCAAGCATCCAAACATTTGGTTTTGTACCCTACAACGACCATAATGTGAAGCGGGGCTGGCTTTTCCGAAGGTCTTGCTCTACCATCACTCTTTCCAGATACGCTCCCCTCATAGGGCTGTCAAATAAATATTCGAACTTCGACTAGGCAGGAGGTAGTCAGACATTATCACTGATTTAGAGTCAGATATTATTCCCACACATAACTGAGATCCTCATAACCCTCATGCAAATGCCATCTGATCTGAGACCTGTGCTTAAGGAGGACAGCGGCCCCGTCCAGCACCTGCTGGTCTTGGCTCCTCCAGAGCCTGCTGGTCTTGGCTCGTTTCATGCTTGTTCCTGGAACCTTGACCAGGACTTCCTGCCCTGGACCACCTGTCAATCACAACACTGTTCCCATGGCATTCTAATCTCTCTCTGGGAGGTGGGAACAATTTGTACGTGCTTTCTCTCTCTCTCCTCTCTCTCTCTCTCCACTCTCTCTCTCTCCCCTCTCTCCTCTCTCTCTCTCTCTCCACTCTCTCCACTCTCTCTCTCTCCTCTCTCTCTTTCTCTTTCCCTCTCTCGCCACTCTCTCTCTCTCTCTCTCTCTCTCTCTCTTAATCCTCTCTCTCTTTTAAATGGAGTGTAGAGACTAGAATCAGCAGCAGAACCACCAGCAGCTACGCAGGAAGAGGGAGGGAGGTGAGGAGAGATGGATGGAGTGGTAGAGAAGGATGGATGGAGTGGTAGAGGAGAGATGGATGTGGGGATGGTGGGAGGGAGAGAAGGCAAAGGAGAGTTTGGAGTGTGTGTTTTATTTTTTAGAGTCTGGTCCTTCGACGCAATTATCTGGGACATGCAAAAGCTATCGATCATACTAGTGATGATCATACTAGTGATCATGCTAGTTAACAAAAGCCTGATGAGTCATACAGTATGTGTGTCTGTGTGTGTGTGTGTGTGTGTGTGTGTTGTAAACACACCCTATGTGTTTTGGAAAAGTTCATAATAAAAAAGAATATTTCATTTTATTTATAAAGCACTTTTCATTGTGAAACAATACATGTTTACATGTGTACATACTGCAGATTATTATTTGATGCCACAGACATACTGGGCTAAGCCAAGGCCCAAGCTGACTCTGGTGTTGGCTTAGTTTAGACAAGGCTGGCCTTGTGTTAGCTTAGCCAAGGCCCAGACTAACCTGGTGTTAGCTTAGCCAAGGCCCAGACTGACCTGGTGTTAGCTTAGCCAATGCCCAGACTGACCTGGTGTTAGCTTAGCCAATGCCCAGACTGTCCTGGTGTTAGCTTAGCCAATGCCCAAACTGACCTGGTGTTAGCTTAGCCCAGACTGCCTTGGTGTTAGTTTAGCCAAGGCCCAGACTGACCTGGTGTTAGCTTAGCCAAGGCCCTGGCTCTCATGCTTATATGATGGAGTAATCCTGCGCCTGGCTCTGATCCCCCCCTCCCCCCCTCACCACCACCACACACAAACACACAGACAACCCGTCAGCCCCCACCCCGGCGCTCTGGGAGCAGTCGCTCCGATTTCCATACTCCGCTGAGATGTCACTTCCTGTAGCGCGTGGCCGTCTGCCTGCCTGAGAGGAGCCAGCGCCGGGGGAGAGGGCGGGGCCTGAGGCTCAGCCCGTAGCCGGGGCTGCGTTCCGAATCGCGTACTACCCTACTATATAGTATGCCAAAACAGGATGTAGTATGTCCCAATACATAGTATGCCACATGCAGTATGGCAAAAATACCAGGATGTCCTACTACATCCGGTCGTATTTTGCAGTATGCAAGCCAGCAGGCTTTTCTGGCTATTCTGACCCACAATCCTGTGCGCAGCGGAAATGTGCGTCACATGTGCGAGTCGTGACAGCTGTAGACGAATATCGCGTTATGGACAGCGACGGATGTGGGCTAATTTCAAGGCGCAATGTTATAACAAGGTAGTATGTCCCAATTGGATGCCTACTGTTTGCAAAGTACGTACTTTCTAAGGGCAGCTGTAGTAGGTACTGGTAGTAAGAAGTAGAAGTATGCGATTCGGAACACAGCCTGGGTCGATCAGTAGGACTCAGTAGTGTGTGACAAAGGCCCGTTATAATTACATACCATTTAGGCATGACAACAGGATATATATCTGTTGTATATCGAACGCGTAAATGAGCTACCCTCAGCCTGTCTGTCTGTCTGTCTGTCTGTCCCTCTGTCTGTCTGTCTGTCCCTCAGCCTGTCTCTGTCCCTCTGTCTGTCTGTCCCTCTGTCTGTCTGTCTGTCTGTCTGTCTGTCTGTCTGTCTGTCTGTCTGTCCCTCAGCCTGTCTGTCTGTCTGTCTGTCTGTCTGTCTGTCTGTCTGTCTGTCTGTCCCTCAGCCTGTCTGTCTGTCCCTCTGTCTGTCTGTCTGTCTGTCCCTCTGTCTGTCTGTCTGTCTGTCTGTCTGTCTGTCTGTCCCTCAGCCTGTCTGTCTCTCCCCTATGTCTGTCTGTCCCTCAGCCTGTCTGTCTGTCCCTCTGTCTGTCTGTCCCTCAGCCTGTCTCTGTCCCTCTGTCTGTCTGTCCCTCAGCCTGTCTGTCCCTCTGTCTGTCTGTCTGTCTGTCTGTCTGTCCTTCAGCCTGTCTGTCTCTCCCTCAGCCTGTCTGTCTGTCCCTCTGTCTGTCTGTCTGTCTGTCCCTCTGTCTGTCTGTCCCTCTGCCTGTCTGTCTGTCCCTCAGCCTGTCTGTCCCTCAGCCTGTCTGTCCCTCAGCCTGTCTCTGTCCCTCTGTCTGTCTGTTCCTCTATCCAGACTCTCCTTGGACACCGTCGGCCTGATAGTGTTCAGGGGCGTCTGTAGCTCAGTTGGTAGAGAGGGTCGTTCAGTGATCGAAGGGTCAGTGGTTCGAATCCCAGCTCCGACTGTCCACATGTTGAAGTGTCCTTGAGCAAGACACCTAACCCCAGTGAGCAGGTTAGCACCTTGCATGGCAGCTGCCTCCATTGGTGTGTGAATGGGTGAATGAGAGGCCATTGTAAAGCGCTTTGAGTGCCGCTAAGGTGGAAAAGCGCTATATAAGTGCAGTCCATTTACCATTTCATATTTGTCACGGGTATCTGCAGGGGTCCTGGAAAGGCCGTGACTGGGGCGGATTTTTAATGAAATTGCGTTGAACATGGAGCTACTTTTAACATCAAATCCTGCCAGCCAATAGAAATACTGCTCTGAATAGAGCCTCGTCCCCAGCGTTCAGCCGCCTATTCTAGAATGATCTAGGCTGCTCATCAGCTGCAAGGAGCTCCAGCTTTGCACAAAGTTAGTGCGTCTGCTCTGATACACACAATGAACAGCTGTTCTGCTGTGTTTGTGTGTGTGTGTGTGTGTGTGTGCGCGTGTGTGTGTATATGCATGTGTGTGTGTGTGTGTGTGCGCGTGTGTGGTTTGTGTAGGTGTGTGTGTGCATGTGTGTGTATATGTGTGCGTGTGTGTGCGCGTGTAGGTGTGTGTGTGTGTATGTGTGTGTGCATGCATGCGTGCGTGTGTATGCGTGTGTGTCCTTGTAGTAGGTGAATATGTGCTTTTAGTGTTTCAGGGAAGCCACTGTGACTTCCAACAACCTGATCCACAGAACACCCACAAATCTCAGATGTTATTGATCCGGAGTGGAGAACCTGGCGCCGGCGCTGGCGCGTCTCTGAGTCAACAGCCTGGGACTGTGGGTCCAGTCAGGCCCAGAACATCACGCTCCTCTGGACCGCGATGAACAGTACAGGGTTCAGAGAAAGTGTGTGTTTCCATACGGCAAACACCTCTCCTCTCTCTCCTCTCTTTCTCTCCCTCTCTCTCCCTCTCTCCCTCCTCCCATGTTCACTCCCTCCTCTCTCCCTCCCTCCCTCCTCCCATGTTCACTCCCTCCTCTCTCTCTCCCTCCCTCCCTCCTCCCATGTTCACTCCCTCCTCTCTCCCTCCCTCCCTCCCTCCCTCCCTCCTCCCATGTTCACTCCCTCCTCTCTCTCTCCCTCCCTCCCTCCTCCCATGTTCACTCCCTCTCTCTCTCTCCCTCCCTTCCTCCTCCCATGTTCACTTCCTCTCTCTCTCCCTCCCTCCCTTCCTCCTCCCATGTTCACTCCCTCTCTCTGTCTCTCCCTCCCTCCCTCCTCCCATGTTCCCTCCCTCTCTCTCTCTCTCCCTCCCTCTCCCTCTCTCTCTCCCTTCCTCCTCCCATGTTCACTCCCTCTCTCTGTCTCTCCCTCCCTCCCTCCTCCCATGTTCCCTCCCTCTCTCTCTCTCTCCCTCCCTCCCTCCTCCCATGTTCCCTCCCTCTCCCTCTCTCTCTCCCTCCCTCCTCCCATGTTCACTCCCTCTCTCTTTCCCTCTCTCCCTCCTCCCATGTTCACTCCCTCTCTCTCTCCCTCTCTCCCTCCTCCCATGTTCACTCCCTCCTCTCTCTCTCCCTCCCTCCCTCCTCCCATGTTCACTCCCTCTCTCTCTCCCTCCCTCCCTCCTCCCATGTTCACTCCCTCTCTCTCTCTCCCTCCCTCCCTCCCTCCTCCCATGTTCACTCCCTCCTCTCTCTCTCCCTCCCTCCCTCCTCCCATGTTCACTCTCTCTCTCGCTCTCTCTCCCTCCCTCCCTCCTCCCATGTTCACTCTCTCTCTCTCTCCCTCCCTCCCTCCTCCCATGTTCACTCTCTCTCTCTCTCTCTCTCCCTCCCTCCCTGTACACTACTAAGGGCTGAGTAATTGCTCGCTTGCCTGGAGCGATAGTGAGTTAATTCTCTGATTAATTCATAGAGAAAAGAATTCATTACAACTGCAATTTGTCGACTTACACTCTGTTTTTTCCCGTTGCTGTAGACTTGAACAGGCAATTGAAGCGTTTAGGCTGTTTAACTGGAAGTTTGGAATGTAGATTTTGGAAACAATGAAAGAGTTTGTTGTACTGTACCTGGTGGTTTGGGGACAATGGTAACATGTCATTCCCTCTCTTGACATGTACAGTATTTATACCCCCCTCTAGACATGTCCAGTATTTATATACCCCCTCTAGACATGTACAGTATTTATACCCCCCTCTCTAGACATGTACAGTATTTATACCCCCTCTCTAGACATGTACAGTATTTATACCCCCCTCCCTTGACATGTACAGTATTTATACCCCCCTCTAGACATGTACAGTATTTATACCCCCCTCTCTAGACATGTACAGTATTTATACCCCCCCTCTAGACATGTACAGTATTTATACCCCCTCTCTAGACATGTACAGTAT
>NC_140246.1:1613041-1638041 GCF_949987555.1 Borostomias antarcticus | reverse complement strand
AGCACTTACTGTATCTTTATTAGTCAACTGGAATCCAAAGAATGCGTCTTCCTGTTACGCTTGTCAACTCGATTAGGAGAATAATCTTGGCTCAAGGCTATAAATTAGCATCGTACATATGACCTCGTCTTAAACCTGAGTAACGAGTTAGCATCGCACACATGACCCCTTTACACCAGGAGGAACATGCCCAAGATGTTTGGAGGAGTCGTGGTCATGTAGGTCACACTGCCTCTGGAGAATGCTCCGTCCTTGTTGTCAAAGGTTCGAATCCCAAGGCTGTAGTTGGGGATGGTTCGAATCCGAAGGCTGTAGTTGGGGATGGTTCGAATCCCAAGGCTGTAGTTGGGGATGGTTCGAATCCCAAGGCTGTAGTTGGGGACGGTTCGAATCCCATGGCTGTAGTTAGGAATGGTTCGAATCCCAAGGCTGTAGTTGGGGAGTGGAATGGAGTGAAGTACAGATGCTCCAATCGATCGGCCACTGGGCAGTTGAATAATATTATTATTCAACAATGTCCAACATCCATTCCAAATGTACAAGTTTTCTCCCAGGATTACAGCGTTTTTTCATGCAGCTCAAATATCTCCAAAGCTGCTGCTGCTAATGACTCATTAACCAAATCTCTCAGCTGTAGTTTGGACATTTTTGCAGTTTAAAATTACAGTAGGACAGCAAACAACCAGCTGCTCTTCAAGCCGTGTGAAACGCCGGAAGCTTTCTTTCAGGGCATTTCAAAATGAAGGTCATGGAAAACAATTCTACTTTCTTTTTCTTTTTTTTTCACTCACTTGTCATTGGTCTGATATACTGTATATTCAAGTATATCTGATATACTGAATAATATTTGGAAGGCCTTATTCATGAGTTTATGAGTGATTAGTAATGGGCAACCTTAATCTAAATGTAAAGACAGTATCATATCGGTGTAATGAAGACTGTTCTAAGAGGAGAAGTAGTTTATTTAATAAATAATGAATAAAAATAATTATAAATCTGTATCCACATCAGCTGATCCTGAGGGAAATAATCGGCCCCAAAGATCCAGATGGGAGCACCCTAGATAAGCAGAGTACAGGGATGTGAGACGTCACTGTGATATGAGTTTGGTTTAAGCACGAAGAACTGGGATCACATACTCGTGTTTGGAACTGTTACATTCCATTACACTACAGTCATTTAGCTTTTATCCAAAGCAACAATAATTGCATTTAACGTAGGAAAAGCCAATGCTACTACTTGCCAGAACTCACAAGTGCATCTTCTTTCTAAAACAAGTGACTAAGAGCATAATCTAGTGCTGAAGGCAAAGTGCAAGAATAGCAATCTAAAGTACAGTGCAATACAATACAATGCAATACAATAAGTGCATTGTACAGTTGGGACCACTCTACCTCCCGAGGCTACCAAATACAACATTGTTAGTAGGATACACAAAATGTACAACTCTTACATACTGGCTGCAGAGAAGATCCTGAGTAGAATTCTTTATTTGTCATACAGCATACTAGTGCACTCACACGCAAGTGTGGTGATGGGCGACACAGGGAACACACACACACACACACACACACACACACACACACACACACACACACGCTTCAGGGTCTCTGATGAAATGCTTCTCCTGCTCTTCCCCTCCCGTCGTCCTTCCCCAAGGGCAGCGGGGAGCAGGCAGTGGTCAGTGTGCGTGAGCCGCGCCCGGGGACCAATCAGATCGCACCGGTCCGTCCTCGTCAGGGACGGACAGCGTTAGCCATCTGTTCTTCTGCATGTTTTTCGTGTTGGGTTCTTTATGGGGGAAACCGTTGCGGACACAGGGAGAACATGCAAACTCCACACAGAAAGGCCCGGGAAATATCCCACCTGTACCTGATAACCCTGGGAGATACCCCACCTGAGTACCTGACTACCCTGGGAGATACCCCACCTGAGTACCTGATAACCCTGGGAGATACCCCACCTGAGTACCTGATAACCTTGGGAGATACCCCACCTGAGTACCCGACCACCCTGGGAGATACCCCACCTGAGTACCTGATAACCCTGGGGAGGAAAGCCCCAGTGCCGACATCGTCCCAAGCGGGAATCGAACCCAGGACCTTCTTTCTGTGAGGCGGCAGTGTACTGTGCCACTGTGCTGCTCGGCCACACGTATGCTGAAAAGTACAGTATGTCTGTACATGTATGTTTCATGAAATCTAGTTGTGTGTGTGTGTGTGTGTGCGTGTGTGTGTGTGTGAGTGTGAGAGAGAGTTGAAGTCCACAAACGTAGGTGCCTGCGGAGTCCAGTTGATGGAGAATGGTAGTGAAGGGCCATGTTTACTGCGTCGTCCACAGACTTGTTTACTCTGTAGGCGAACTGCAGGGGGTCCAGTAGAACAAGCTGCTCAAATGATAAATGGTAAATTGACTGCACTTATATAGCGCTTTTCCACCTTAGCGGCACTCAAAGCGCTTTACAATGGCCTCTCATTCACCCATTCACACATACATTCACACACCAATGGCAGCAGCTGCCATGCAAGGTGCTAACCTGCTATTTGGGAGCAATTTAGGGGTTAGGTGTCTTGCTCAAGGACACTTCGACATGTGGACAGTCAGAGCTGGGATTCGAACCACTGACCCTTCGATCACTGAACGACCCGCTCTACCAACTGAGCTACAGACGCCCCGGAAGACCTTCATCACTACAGAGGTCAGGGCGACCGGCCTGTAGTCATTGAGGCCAGTGATCTTTGTTTTCGTAGAGACAGGGATGATGGTGGAGGTCTTGAAGCAGGCTGGTACAGGACATGTCACTAGAGAGGTGTTGAAGATGTCACTGAACACTGGGGACAGCTGATCAGCACTGTGCCTCACTATGGAGGGGGAGACAGAGTCCGGTCCGGCCGCTTTCCGGGGGGGGGGGGGGGCTCTGTCTCTTGAGCAGGCGGGTCACGTCCTTCTGTTGAAATGGTGAGGGGCTGTGTTGCAGTGGGAGGAGGGGGGGGGGGGGGGTCTGCCCCCCTGCTGGGAGGGGGGGGGGGGGGGGGCTGAGCTGCTGGGGCTGGCGAGTGAGAACAGAAGCGGATGGAGGAATGGAGAGAGGGCAGATGGGGAAGGGCGAGATGATGAAAGAGGGAGAGAGATGATGAAAGATTGACGAGAGGGAGGGAGAGATAGAGGAGTGAGCATCAAGGGACGACAGCAGTTGATTTCAGATGGAGTGAGGAGGAGGGGGAAGTAGGAGGTGGCATGATGGATGATGATCTTCTGCCGATCTGCCCATCCACAGTGGTGTGTGTGTGTGTGTGTGTGTGTGTGTGTGGCTGGTTCTGTGTACCTGCTTGTGTGCGTAGCATCTTTTCCTTCTCTCAGCAGACCCTAACTGGGTTGGAAGTTGAGACACCCTTTCAGTGCCAATCTATGGGTCAATAGACCTTTTTTTCACAGCAGCCATGTTGAAGTGTCATAGTAGTGTAAACACAGGTGTAATTGATCTAATTAATTAAGGTTCCATTCTATTTAGCTCGTCACAGCCATTCCAGTGGGCCAGCATGCTGAATAAAGCCGCATGTACACTGTGCGATAAAACCCACGATTCTGAGGTCGTAAGGTGGTCGTGGGTTGTCTCAGACAATCGTAGCTCATCGTATGCAAAAATCGGGACTCGCAAGTCGCACAGTGTGAGAAGGTGTACGATCTGCGATTCATTGCTACGACGTTCTACGACCTCCCGACTAAATATGTGGCATGTCAGATATTTATGTCGTAGATCGCAGATCACATAGAAGTTTAGCCAAGATGAATCGTGGGCGTAATCGTGGCTGACAGAAATCGTATAGTTTGAATACAAATCACATAGTGTGAATACACACGTCGTATGGTCGTATGGTCTTGAGACGGAGTCCCGGTCGTACAGTGGGAAGGGATCCCCGATCGAAGATTTTTTCAGTCGTACAGTAGTTGTTGTACAGAAGGCTTAACAGGCACTGGCTCACCTAAATTCTAAATGGAACATGACCATAATTAAGGTTATTAATTACACCTGTGTTTACCCTGCTATGACACCTCAACATGACTGCTGGGAAAGGGGTCTATCGATGTGGATCAGTGGCCCCTATGATAGAAAAAAAACAAGCAAAAGCGAAGTTACATGCTAGCTAGGACCCAGTCTTAACCAGCTAGGACCCAGTCTTAACCAGCTAGGACCCAGTCTTAACCAGCTAGGACCCAGTCTTAGCCAGCTAGGACCCAGTCTTAACCAGCTAGGACCCAGTCTTAACCAGCTAGGACCCAGTCTTAACCAGCTACCCAGTCTTAACCAGCTAGGACCCAGTCTTAACCAGCTAGGACCCAGTCTTAGCCAGCTAGGACCCAGTCTTAACCAGCTAGGACCCAGTCTTAACCAGCTAGGACCCAGTCTTAACCAGCTAGGACCCAGTCTTAACCTGAAATACAGAAGGAATTAGCCTTTGACCCACTCAGTCTAAACAGCTTTGGCCTGAGCTACAGAGCTGACACAGGGGTAGGAGAGAGAGAGAGAAAGTGAGAAAGAGAGAGGGAGGGACATAGGGAGACAGAGAGAGAGGTAGAGAGAGAGGGCATGTCAAATTATCCTGTTTGTGGCATTCCTGTGAGCATGAACACAACCGCGTGACCGGAGAGCATTAGCTTTAGCAGCTAAGCTAGCTGGGATCTTCCTCAGCAACGACTTTTAAACTTTGCCACAAACCACTGTCTGTCTTATCTGCTTGAATAAGCTCTCAGTGTGGGCCTGTTTCATTCATTTTACGTTTGGTTGTAACCTTGAGGCAACTGACATAAAACATGACTTTTCTTCTCTGCAAGCTTTTTATGCAATGGATCCTATCTTACTATCCCCACCATGTCTAATAACAATAATAGCAGTCATTTGCCACTAAGTGGTACATGTCTGATGCAAGTACAATAGCTGTCTTGTCTGCCGCAGATTCGTTAGAAAATTACTAGATGGAGTTCCTTTGTGTGGCTTTCATCAGTTATAGCTCAATCTCACCCGTCCCCCAATCTTATCCCAAACGAGACGTCTTTTCCTCATGGGTTGAGATCATCTGGTGTAACTCATGATGCCTGTGACAGATTCTTAGGCTAACTGACGAAGTACTCACAGTCTTTGTGCTAATACTAAGTGAGCCTCTTAGGGACCTGAATCAGTAAATAAAGTCGTGACTTAATGGTTCTGTCCCAATTCAAGGGTTGCATCCTACCTAGGTCGCATCCTACCTAGGTCGCAGCCTACGCGGTCTACGTAGGTCACGTCCTTCAGGCCAGGTAGGCCGGATGTAAACATTATGTGAAATGGGACGGTCTAGCCTACGGAGGATTCCCAGCTCGTCATTGTGTTGCCCAGGCAGCCCCAAGCGCGTGCCAAGCGCGCCGCGTGCTGCAAAAAAGTGAATGCAATGCTGACGGCAGGTTGTTATGGAAACACCACAGAAAATGCCTATCTAAATCATCTATCTAAACTTGTAGATACAGGCGTAATTTGGTTATGTTAAGTTTCCACATATTGGGATTCTATGGTGGTACTATCAGGCATGACATTTTATTAAAACACAATCATATTAACATCAAAGCGGTTTAAAAATGTTTTAAAATCCGAGCAATGGCGGCTGGTACAGGAATTCATCCCGAAATGCATTCTGGGAGGGAGGCCGCGAAGGATCGATCAGTTGTATCCTACAAATCCGTCAAAAGTAGGCCGCATTTGTGGGCTGCATTCGGAGGACTCTTCGTAGGCTGAATGAACTGGGACAGCACTTGCCGCCCCGCTGTGACGTAGCAGCCTTCAAATCCGGCCTAGGTAGGATGCAACCCTTGAATTGGGACAGACCCGATATGTCGGTTTTGGGGGAAGTTTATGTTTATGAATTCTGCATTAATAGCATCTGAAACAGGACTGGGAAGCGTCTAGGTTTAATTATACCTCCGAGCATCAGCAAGATCACGTCTTCCCCTGAGGAGGGCTGATGAGGGCGGCAGACAGGCGTATGCTAGGAAGGTCAGACTGGGAGTGTGTCTAATGTAACTGGCTAGATACTGGTAGGCTATATACAGGTTGCTATGAAGGTCAGACTGGGAGTGTGTCTAATGTAACTGGCTAGATACTGGTAGGCTATATACAGGTTGCTATGAAGGTCAGACTGAGAGTGTGTCTAATGTAACCAGCTACAGTAGATACTGGTAGGCTATATACAGTATGCTATGAAGGTTAAATTGGGAGGGTGTCTAATGTAACTGGATAGATACTGGTACATATGCTATGAAGGTTAGGCTGAGAATGTCTCTAATGCAGAGGTTTTAGTCTAAGACAGTGGGCCCCCCTTCGGAGAACTCTTGATACACCCCCACGACAGCTCACGCTGAACGGTGACAGTCCTATTCATGTCATGTCCCAAATGTGGCAAGCCACCTAACCCAGTACCGAGCCCTAACCCCAGCAGAACCTGAGTACCTAACCCAGTACCGAGCCCTAACCCCAGCAGAACCTGAGTACCTAACCCAGTACCGAGCCCTAACCCCAGCAGAACCTGAGTACCTAACCCAGTACCGAGCCCTAACTCCAGCAGAACCTGAGTACCTAACCCAGTACCGAGCCCTAACCCCAGCAGAACCTGAGTACCTAACCCAGTACCGAGCCCTAATCCCAGCAGAACCTGAGTACCTAACCCAGTACCGAGCCCTAATCCCAGCAGAACCTGAGTACCTAACCCAGTACCGAGCCCTAACCCCAGCAGAACCTGAGTACCTAACCCAGTACCGAGCCCTAACCCCAGCGGAACCTGAGTACCTAACCCAGTACCGAGCCCTAACCCCAGCAGAACCTGCTGTCAGATCAGACTCCGGCTCCCTCCATGCTGACCTTAGCTGTGGGTTCTATGAGTCTCTGGGGCAGCGGCGTGTCTAAGTGTTTTCCTGCTACACCCCCCCCTCCCCCCCTCTCTACCACGCAAACCCAGCCAGGCCAAACCTCCAGCTTTCCCACGCCACTGTCTGGGCCTGTGTGTGTGTGTGTGTGTGATTTAGAAATTGTGAAAATAGTTCTTGTTTTTGTCATAAAAATGAGAAAGTTTGTGTCAGTGATATGCCCTGCCCAGGACTGTTGCAAGTCACTATGGCCACAAGAGGACTTTAAACACAGTATCAGGCTGTTCTCTCTGGTCTAAACACAGTATCAGGCTGTTCTCTCTGGTTTAAACACAGTATCAGGCTGTTCTCTCTGGTCTAAACACAGTATCAGGCTGTTCTCTCTGGTTTATCAGGCTGTTCTCTCTGGTTTATCAGGCTGTTCTCTCTGGTTTATCAGGCTGTTCTCTCTGGTTTAAACACAGTATCAGGCTGTTCTCTCTTGTTTGAACACAGTATCAGGCTGTTCTCTCTGGTTTGAACACAGTATCAGGCTGTTCTCTCTGGTTTAAACACAGTATCAGGCTGTTCTCTCTGGTCTAAACACAGTATCAGGCTGTTCTCTCTGGTCTAAACACAGTATCAGGCTGTTCTCTCTGGTCTAAACACAGTATCAGGCTGTTCTCTCTGGTTTAAACACAGTATCAGGCTGTTCTCTCTGGTTTATCAGGCTGTTCTCTCTGGTTTATCAGGCTGTTCTCTCTGGTTTAAACACAGTATCAGGCTGTTCTCTCTGGTTTAAACACAGTATCAGGCTGTTCTCTCTGGTTTGAACACAGTATCAGGCTGTTCTCTCTGGTTTAAACACAGTATCAGGCTGTTCTCTCTGGTTTATCAGGCTGTTCTCTCTGGTTTAAACACAGTATCAGGCTGTTCTCTCTGGTTTAAACACAGTATCAGGCTGTTCTCTCTTGTTTAAACACAGTATCAGCCTGTTCCTACGGGCTCCAAGTGTTTTGTAAAATACTTTTAGATCCTCTGATAGTCTCCTCTCACCTACCCTACAGAGAGACAGACACACACACACACACACACACACACACGCACACACACGCACACACACACACACATAGCAAGAGTTATTTAATGGAGTCATTATGTTTGAAACGGGGCTTTCAGATCGTGTTATGGGCTTAATGCTCAGGTTCCAAAGAGTGTTCTGCGAGGCTAGAGTCTCAGTATACCAGGAGAACCACTTAATCTACCCATTAGACTCGCTAAATGCATTGTTTATGGGTTCTGGACGATCAATATCATCTCTCATGCACTGGATGTTCAAACTGCTGAATGAGTGTGTGTTCATCGTTTAGTTAGCAGTTAATGGTAGGTACACGGTTGTGTGTGTGTTTATGTGTGTGTGTGTGTGTGTGTGTATGTGTGTGTGTGTGTGTGGCTATCATTGTTATATCCCATCCCTGTATATAGCTCACAACCCATCTATACGTTCACAGTTATGCAACATTCCATCTCTGTACTCGCCAGCCAGAATACAGGCCTGCCCTGTGGGTGCACACCCCAGCACAGCGTACCCCTAAGGGCCAGGTCACATGGCAGTGCACCAGAAGGGTAGGGTGGGCGCAGTACAGCAGAAACCATGGTTGTGTTCGTTCTGTGTGTGTCAGCGTTTATACCCCCCCCCTGCAAACCCCCGCCACACAGGCCTGTCTCAGGGCCTCACAGCTGAGCGCATTTTAATGTAGTCAAACCGCTGTGGGGGAACGTCACATGTGCACATCCTGCTGGAGGTTACAGTCATGTCAGGAGACGTAGTCGGCTCGTGTGCGTGGGTAGTGTGTGTGTGTGTGTGTGTACCTGCTCCTAGTAGAGGGGTGGGTAGTGTGTGTGTGTGTGTGTGTGTACCTGCTCCTAGTAGAGGGGTGGGTAGTGTGTGTGTGTGTGTGTGTGTGTACCTGCTCCTAGTAGAGGGGTGGGTAGTGTGTGTGTGTGTGCTCCCTACCTGCTCCTAGTAGAGGGGTGGGTAGTGTGTGTGTGTGTGTGTGTGTGTGTGTGTGTACCTGCTCCTCGTAGAGGGGTGGGTAGTGTGTGTGTGTGTGCTCCCTACCTGCTCCTAGTAGAGGGGTGGGTAGTGTGTGTGTGTGTATACCTGATCCTAGTAGAGGGGTGGGTAGTGTGTGTGTGTGTGTGTGTGTGTACCTGCTCCTAGTAGAGGGGTGGGTAGTGTGTGTGTGTGTGTGTGTGTGTGTACCTGCTCCTAGTAGAGGGGTGGGTAGTGTGTGTGTGTGTGTGTACCTGCTCCTAGTAGAGGGGTGGGTAGTGTGTGTGTGTGTGTGTGTGTGTGTGTACCTGCTCCTAGTAGAGGGGTGGGTAGTGTGTGTGTGTACCTGCTCCTAGTAGAGGGGTGGGTAGTGTGTGTGTGTACCTGCTCCTAGTAGAGGGATGGGTAGTGTGTGTGTGTGTGTGTGTGTGTGTGTGTGTGTACCTGCTCCTAGTAGACGGGAAGAGCTGGAGGCACAATCCGTGAGCACGGATGGAGCAACGGCTTGGCATGTTCCTGTGTGTGTGTGCGTGTGTGTGTGTGTGTCTTTCATGGTCTTCCAAGGACAGAGGGATGTGTGGATAGAGCTTTGTGTGTGTGTGTGTGTGTGTGTGTGTGCATATTAAGGCAGGGAGACATGACGATATGTTTTTTACTGTACAAAGAAAGAGATTGGTCTAGCAGTAGTGAGAGAGAAATTAGAGTTTACAGTGATAAAGGTTGAGAGCTGTGTGTGTGTGAGAGAGGGAGTGGGAGAGAGAGGGAGAGAGAGGGAAGGAGGGGGTGAGAGGGAGGGAGAGGGAGGGAGAAAGAGGGAGGGAGGGAGAGGAAGGGAGAGGAAAAGGGGAGAGAGGGAGAGAGAGAGAGGGAGGGAGAGAGAGAGAGGGAGGGAGGGAGGGAGGGAGGGAGAGAGAGGGAGGGAGGGAGAGAGAGGGAGAGAGAAAGAGGGAGAGAGGGAGGGAGAGAGGGGCTAGTGCCCATAACAAAGTGTTTGTTGTTTGCTAAAGTGAGAGATGAGATGAAGTCCCCGGAATCTGACGTGCAGTGTTATTAACTGTCTCACCACACACACACACACACGCACGCACACACACACACACACACACACACACACACACACAGCAGGTTTGTAGGTGTTTATGGGAGAGCTATTTTGAAAGATCTGATAAATTGCATGGGACCGAGACTTCTTTATGTTTTAAATATCTTCTTGTGGCGACTAATTGCATGCAGCTGTGTGTGTGTGAACTCTGAATTGGGCAGTGTGTGTGTGTGTGTATGTATGTGTGTCTGTGTGTGTGTACGCTCGCATGTGTGTGTGTGCGCGTGTGTGTGTGTGTGACTGAGTGACTGCTGTCTGTGATTATGTGAAAGAGAAAAGGGAAAAGTCAAAATGCTAATCTACTCATGGGAGGGTACTGTATGCTCATGTAGGTGTGTGTGTGTGTGTGTGTGTGTGTGGGAGGGAGAGAGAGAAGGGAGAGAGCGTGCAACTGAAATATTCTTTATTTTTTGAAAGACAACAAAGCCAAAATAAAGTGGACAGCTGACAATTTAGGGATGTCCAACATGTCGTCCGACAGACTATAGAGTAAACCTGCTGTAGTCTGGCGCAAGGACATTTAATTGAATACTCTAATTGAATACTGTTCTGAGCGGTGTCATTGAGATGGTAGTCAAACATTTAAAAAACACTGCTTATTTACAGGTCTGTTCATGAGTAAAACGTTAAATATTTCTCCAATAAAGCAGTTGTGAATTGCAAACTTTTATTTGCTACTTACTTGATCATCTCTTGAATTAGCCAATATTATCTAATTGGTTAGCAATAACCAAAGCTCTGTAAAACCTAAATAGTGGTAGGCCCTATAGAAGCCATTTTGTTTCAGCCGATCTTTCTAGCTGGTAAAATGAAATTGTAAGCTTGGTGTATTTTTGTTTTAGCAAGCCGCAGGCAGCTGTTCATTGATAAAGTCTTGCCGCTGATTGTGCAATACTGTGTTGCATCAGCGCTACAAACACATGGGAAAGAATCTGAAGACATGACCTATATCTCTAAGGAAGATTACCCAGAATCCTCCACACAGCTCCCTTGCTATAAGTGAACAGCCTGAGAGTAAATACAGGCCTACTCAATATTCATTATCCAGAAAGTGCAAGGTCCTCTAAGGTAAAAAGTGACTATGTACCCTCATTATGATTAGCAATAAAACCAATGCATATTTGAATTTTCATAATTATTCTCATTTAAAACATTTTGTCAGGGGTTACAGTAGGGTCAGTGTTAGGGGGTTAGCGTCGGTTGCTCTTGAGGCGTTTGGTGTTGAGGCTGCTAGTGTGGCTACCTGCAGTAGTCGCTTGTAGACTAACTCCCCCCCCCCATAAGGCTTAACTACACACACTCACACTGCCCCAGAGGGACAGAGAGTAGCAGAGAGCGAGAGAGAAACACACACACACTGCCCTGCTGTCACACATCGACGCAACTCAGAAATACGGCCCTATCGGAACTAATAAAATGTATTAGTATTGTACCGTTTTTGACAGAAGGGTATCGTTGTACCTTTCTAGTATCGGTATACCGTGCAACACTACTCTCAGACTCTCCAAAAGTATGCATCATGAAGATAATGTCTATTATCTATGTATTATACTGTACTGTTAGCAGTAGGTCCATTAAGTAGACTAACTGAGCGTTCACAGTGAGAATTCTCACCATGAGTGCTGAGTGCATTTTTGAACCACTTAAAGTTCTGCACTGAGCACTGAGCAACTGATCTCGTATGGAAAACTGACGATGAGACCTGCATTATTACATAGCAACAAATGAGTCCTAGCAACCAAAACTAGTGCCAGACTTGACTTTGATAGCAACCACCTAGTCATGAATGATAGCGTTCTGCTTTTTTGTTGCCTAGGCAACATACTGCCTCAACTGACCAGTTGTCAAAACTAAATGCCAACAAACTGGTTATGCTAGCCAGCTAGTGTTCCCAAATGTTGATCTTGTTTGATACGTTATTTGACTTCCTACAATACGGTGGTCGGCCATCCAGTCAGAAATGGCGGTCCCAGCTGTAACGTTAGCATTTCTTCCGTGTCTGAGCCTCGTCCGAAAGGGCTCAGCGCAACGCTCCGAGCGGCACAGAGTGAGCGGAACAGAGCAACCATTTAAGTGCGTTTTCTTTGCTCTCGGTTAAGACCGCTCGGTTACTCAACGCCCCCTGCACGTTGGCGTCGCGTAACAGTCGACCGCAGCTGCGGTCGAACGCCACAGATGTGCGGTTTACCGCGGCGGCGGGTTCTGATGTGATGCGGCAGCCCCGTTGACAGGCCCGTTATGGTGGCGGAGGGAAGGAGGATTCATACGCTGTGACGAGACACAGCTGTCCGCTGCACAAACACGCTGCATTCTTTCCCCCTCTCTCTCCTCTCTGCCTCCCCCCCATCGCTAGATTGTGATCTCTCTCTAACCCTCCCTCCCCCCTGCCTCCCCACAACCCACTCAAGCACCAACATGTAGAAGCCTTCACATGCTTGCGGTTGATGTATCCCATGACATTTCTGTGTAGACTGGGCTATGTTTGCTATGGTACCAAACACTAACTTTTTTGGGGGGGGAGGGGGAGTATGTGTTCCTTTATGAGTGTGCGGTGTCTGTAGGTACTCTTCATACTACTGTATAGATCTACTCAATCTGTGTGCATCATCCATGTTGTATCTCCAACAGCAGGCCTGACTGTGACCATGGCCCGACCGCTCGGGGGGGGGGGGGGGGGGTAGGATGTCATCGTTTACATTGAGAAAGGGGGGAGACATGGGGAATAAGCCAAGGTTTCGCAACACACCAAATATAGCCATGTATCCCTGCTACTGCCCTGGCTTGATAGATGCACTGTCTTCACGAGGGACAAGTATTCACTAACGTTGACAAGCGAGCAGAGCCGTGTTCAGCGGGCCTCCCGGTTGTGTTGAGTGTATTGCACCCCAGGGCGGTGTTCAACACGGAGAATGTTTTCTCACCTTCATAAGCAGCCAGTCCACTGAGCTTTCAATTGTCATCCTGACCACCCAGGAAATGTCCCTGTGGGATCGGATAATGAAGAGAAACTTGGCCTAAGGCTCAGCACAGCCGGATTTGACTTAATGAGATGCTAAATTATACTCTTTTGAACGAGTACAGACTCTCTATTGCTACAGTTTGTGTTCTGTCTGTAACTGAACACTGCAGGCAAAGCCATTTGAGCTGCTCTGAGAGCACTCTATTAAGAAATTGGCGCCATAGGAATTTACGTGTTACATTTGAAAACTGGAAGTACATGAAACAGAAGAGAAGGTGAGGATGGGCGTCTCAGAGGACATGTACAGTATTTAGGGGTACCTTAATAGTAACCCTAACCCCAGTATTTCAATTGATACTGTACATATCTGTTCTGATTGTACATGCACAGTCTATTTCAATTGATATCCATCTGTTCTGATTGTACATGCACAGTCTATTTCAATTGATATCCATCTGTTCTGATTGTACATGCACAGTCTATTTCAATTGATATCCATCTGTTCTGATTGTACATGCACAGTCTATTTCAATTGATATCCATCTGTTCTGATTGTACATGTACAGTATATTTCAATTGATATCCAATTGTTCTGAGCTTTAAAAATGGGTAAGTCACTACTAGACAGATGGAAGACAGATTTGTTATTTTGTTTAGTATTGAAATCTTAAATAAAGCGAAAATAGGTATAATTTTTGTACGGTTTTTGATAAACAGAGGGATCAGTGAATGAAAACCACATCTTGGTAGACCACTGTTTGGCACTGCTACAACTATTTCTAAAATTCAGTGTCGGGCAACTACACACTACGCCAGGTTGTTCTTGTTTGGTTTTCATTCTCGTTCTCATCTCTACTTTGTAACCCAGGCCTTTGATCCGTTGGGAATACGGCTCTGAAGCTCCTCCCCGAGGGTGGCTCCACCCACAGAGGCGTGGCCATGAGGGTGGCTCCGCCCATAGATGCGTGACCATGAGGGTAGCTCCTCCCATAGAGGCGAAGCCCCGAGGCTCCTCCCATAGAGGCGTGGCCCTGAGGGTGGCTCCTCCCATAGAGGCGTGGCCATGCCTGGTTCAAAGCGTGCATGCGTGGTAATTTGATCAGCAACATGCCGTTGTTCTACAGCCTCGTTTTCAATGTAGATGATCATAATATACCAGCAGATTTGTGGATCTGTCCTCCTCTTCTCTTCATGACGGTAATGCATGATGCTGTATGGGTTCATGTTCGATCAGACTATGTTGGTCCAATTGTGATTAATAATGTGGGATTCGTTTCTAATGAAGGTCCAATCATAGATATTTGTAAATACTAGAAAGGTATGTGCTAGTAGTATGTTGGGACATACCTATCTGTCTAGTTTAGGAATCTGTGATCTAGCCTAGCTGATCAGTGAAATCTTAAGATCTGATAGCTGTTAATGGGTTAGGGCTAGGGTTCAGTATGGGTTAGGACTAGGGTTCAGTATGGGTTAGGACTATGGGTTAGGGCTAGGGTTCAGTATGGGTTAGGGCTAGGGTTCAGTATGGGTTAGGACTAGGGTTCAGTATGGGTTAGGGCTAGGGTTCAGTATGGGTTAGGGCTAGGGTTCAGTATGGGTTAGGCTGTGGTTTATTTTGAGCTACTCAGCTCTGAACCACAAGTCAGTGGGTTTACTGTATGTCAATGGAGACCCTCCTCACCAGGTCTATAAATCAATCCACACTCCCTCCTCTCTCAGTATGGATCCACTCCCCCGTCCACAACTTCATCTGAAGTTTCCTCCTCTCATTATCCAGATCTGAGGGGAAGTTTATCGATCAAGGCCCATAGATCTTAGGTCGGTTGTTAAGTGAAGATCTAAGGCTTTCTGACTCTACGCTTGTGTTGAAAGCCGAATTCCCGGGCTTACGCATGCACACACACACACACACACACACACACACACACACACACACACACACACACACACACACAGAAACACACACACACACACACACACACAAACACAAACTGTTCAGTTTCCCAGATCGAGAGTGACTGAAATGGCTGTAGGATCAATCAATAACACCTCCTCACATCCACATGCTCCAAGGTCATCCTCTTTCTCTCTGTCTTCCACCTAATGAAGCCAGGAGAGACACTATTAGATCTGTGACGGCTGTTCTATGACAGGCCTGAGAAGGGATGCACCCATAGATTGGCAGGTGACTGGAATTGGACGTTTTTTTAGCTGATCGGCCAACAGCGGTGACCCTCCGATCCATGTAATATATTCGATTTTGTATTGGAAATGTATTTTCAATTTAGATGTCTAAGAAGCCCCATTATCGCTGCCAATGTCATTTTATTCATTCAATGTCATTTGATTCATTCAATGTCATTTTATTCATTCAATGTCATTTGATTCATTCAATGTAATTTTATTCATTCATACAAATCAGCTTTACATAAGGAACCGATAAAAACATAAATCATACAAACACAGTGAAAACATGTTTAAAATAAACAAGTAAAGCCATTAAAAGTTAAAAGATAGTGTAAAATAGAATAGAAACTATAAAACAATGCAAATTACGAACACCAAGATATTAAAACAAGAACAACTACGTGGTAAAAGCAATGTTAAAAAGGTGTGTTTTAAGATCTTGCTTAAAAATGACCAGAGTCTCACAGGCTTTACGAACTAAAAGCTGCCTCCCCATGCCTCTTAGTCCTGACTCTAGGGCCTCCCCATGCCTCTTAGTCCTGGCTCTAGGACCTCCCCCTGCCTCTTAGTCCTGACTCTAGGACCTCCCCCTGCCTCTTAGTCCTGACTCTAGGACCTCCCCCTGCCTCTTAGTCCTGGCTCTAGGACCTCCCCATGCCTCTTAGTCCTGGCTCTAGGACCTCCCCAGGCCTCTTAGTCCTGGCTCTAGGACCTCCCCATGCCTCTTACTGTAGTCCTGGCTCTAGGGCCTCCCCATGCCTCTTAGTCCTGACTCTAGGACCTCCCCCTGCCTCTTAGTCCTGGCTCTAGGACCTCCCCCTGCCTCTTAGTCCTGACTCTAGGACCTCCCCCTGCCTCTTAGTCCCGGCTCTAGGACCTCCCCAGGCCTCTTAGTCCTGGCTCTAGGACCTCCCCATGCCTCTTAGTCCTGGCTCTAGGACCTCCCCATGCCTCTTAGTCCTGACTCTAGGGCCTCCCCATGCCTCTTAGTCCTGGCTCTAGGGCCTCCCCATGCCTCTTAGTCCTGGCTCTAGGACCTCCCCATGCCTCTTAGTCCCGGCTCTAGGACCTCCCCATGCCTCTTAGTCCTGACTCTAGGACCTCCCCATGCCTCTTAGTCCTGGCTCTAGAACCTCCCCATGCCTCTTAGTCCTGGCTCTAGGACCTCCCCAGGCCTCTTAGTCCTGACTCTAGGACCTCCCCAGGCCTCTTAGTCCTGACTCTAGGACCTCCCCATGCCTCTTAGTCCTGACTCTAGGACCTCCCCCTGCCTCTTAGTCCTGACTCTAGGGCCTCCCCATGCCTCTTAGTCCTGACTCTAGGACCTCCCCCTGCCTCTTAGTCCCGGCTCTAGGACCTCCCCCTGCCTCTTAGTCCTGACTCTAGGACCTCCCCATGCCTCTTACTGTAGTCCTGGCTCTAGGACCTCCCCATGCCTCTTACTCTAGTCCTGGCTCTAGGGCCTCCCCATGCCTCTTAGTCCCGGCTCTAGGACCTCCCCATGCCTCTTAGTCCCGGCTCTAGGACCTCCCCAGGCCTCTTAGTCCTGACTCTAGGACCTCCCCATGCCTCTTAGTCCTGGCTCTAGGACCTCCCATGCCTCTTAGTCCCGGCTCTAGGACCTCCCCATGCCTCTTACTCTAGTCCTGGCTCTAGGACCTCCCATGCCTCTTAGTCCTGGCTCTAGGACCTCCCCCTGCCTCTTAGTCCTGGCTCTAGGGCCTCCCCATGCCTCTTAGTCCTGGCTCTAGGGCCTCCCCATGCCTCTTACTGTAGTCCTGGCTCTAGGACCTCCCCATGCCTCTTAGTCCTGGCTCTAGGACCTCCCCATGCCTCTTAGTCCTGGCTAGGGGCCGTTAAAAACTCAGTGCCAGAGGACCTGAGAGACCTACTGGGTGTTTAAAAAAACATATGATATGTATTTAGGTGCTTGATTATGTAATGACTTATAGACTAATAAAATAATATGTATCTATTGCAGTTATATTATTCTCTTTGTAATGCTTTGGGGTGAACCCAACACTGAATTATTGTTAATAACTCCACTGGTGCAGATTCAAACAGCAGTTTACAAAGACACCGTTTTCACAGAGGTGCTCAATCACCTTCTCTATTTATCATAGCAACAGCTATAGCAACATTTAAATGTTTACAATCTTACACAATGCAGCTTTATGAAGGATTACATGTGGACGGTTCTGTTCAGCTCTGATGGATGTGGAACAGCAGCGTTATGGGCTTTTCTGGGTTCCCTGCTCAGAACCGTAAACAGACGCTGGAAAATAGCTGAAACATTGAATCCTAGGAAGGTTGAAGGGGTGTGTTTCATATAAAGAACCGCCATAAATAGTTTGGCTAAGTGAGCTTTGAGAACAGTCCTTCTAGGAGATTTCACACACGTCAATTGAGGTCAGTGTAGAAGTTGAGGGAGGAGAATAAATGGCTGTTGTGACTGTGGAAGAAGAAAGATCAGGTTATAAAAAGAAAGCTCAGGTTATACAGTATGCAAACAAGGGACTTTTATGGACTATGTGTCTCTTGTGTGGGTCTGTCTAATCCTTCTTGTTCTGATACTGACTGACCCATATTCCTTTGACACACACACACACACACACACGCACACGCACACACACACACAAGAGCACAAGCTGCTTTCACACTCTATTTCCCTAGCTGTAATGACGTCGTCTTCATAAATAACATGAACAAGCCAAACACCGCTATGAAGCATTATTAACATATTGATTGAGTGTGTAGAAAACAGCAGTAATAATTCATATAGGATTATAGAGGTTTTACCCGTGGAATATCGTGAATATACAACGGCACTTAACCAATCAGAACTACCCATTCAATAATTAATAATATTGATTCTTTCCTGCGCAACATTATACTGTGCTCCACTGAAAAAGCATGTCGATTTTGACATTTAAGACATTTAATAGGCTAACATATCACACAGTACAGTATCTTGTCTCCTTCCCTCCCTCTGCCTCTCTCTCTCTCTCTCTCTCTCTCTCTCTCTCTCTCTCCTGCTGGGGAGTGAGTGGTTTCTCTCTCTCTCTCCCTCTCTCTCTCTCTCTCCTACTGGGGCAGTGAGTGGTTTCTCTCTCTCTCTCCCTCTCTCCTACTGGGGAGTGAGTGGTTTCTCTCTCTCTCTCTCTCTCTCTCTCTCTCCTACTGGGGCAGTGAGTGGTGACTCTCTCTCTCTCTCTCTCTCTCTCCTACTGGGGAGTGAGTGGTTTCTCTCTCTCTCTCCTACTGGGGCAGTGAGTGGTTTCTCTCTCCCTCTCTCTCTCTCTCTCTCTCTCTCCCAGTGGGGCAGTGAGTGGTATCTCTCTCTCCTACTACTGGGGCAGTGAGTGGTACTTCATAGCAAACTATATGATCCCATTCTGTGTCTCTCTTGTCCACTGATGAACTCCCCCTCAGGACAACTAGACGATCAATGACCAAAGTCCATCAATGGACTTCCTGAATCCTGGGGGAATGGGTTACGGCTATTGATTGCTTCCATCTGGTTTTAATTATTGTTGAATGAGAACGCAAAGAAAGGGTCAGTTGCTTCTGCCAGTTGTGGGCGGGTGGGTCCACATATCCACGCAAAGCTCACAAAAACATGGACTTTTAGAATTGATGTTATACAGATGTCACTCATGTAATTGATCTGCGGGCAGTCTGACCTCGTGGTGAATTGACTGACTGTGTTCCTGTCACCCTAGTGACATGATTTATCAGTGGGCAGTCTGACCTCGTGGTGAACAACTTCCAAAGATGAGGTCATGACCTTTGGCCTATAGAACAGAGAATGTGTCATGTGGTTAGTTGTTTTGAGACTAACCCTAGGTCCCTAATGTTGTGGGACCCCCAAGAGGGGTGTGGGTCATATCTAACTAGTTTTGATACCTGTTGGAGCCCACATTCATTTAGTCCATTATATGATACAGTGTGAGATGTAGGGGTGATACAGTGTGAGATGTAGGGGTGTTACAGTGTGAGATGTAGAGGTGATACAGTGTGAGATGTAGGGGTGATAGAGGGTGAGATGTAGGGGTGATACAGTGTAAGATGTAGGGGTGATACAGTGTGATATGTAGGGGTGATACAGTGTGAGATGTAGGAGTGATACAGTGTGAGATGTAGGGGTGATACAGTATGAGATGTAGGGGTGATACAGTGTGAGATGTAGGGGTGATACAGTGTGAGATGTAGGGGTGATAGTGTGAGATGTAGAGGAGATACAGTGTGAGATGTAGAGGTGATACAGTGTGAGATGTAGGGGTGATACAGTGTGAGATGTAGGGGTGATACAGTGTGAGATGTAGGGGTGATACAGTGTGAGATGTAGGGGTGATACAGTGTGAGATGTAGGGAAGATACAGTGTGAGATGTAGGGGTGATACAGTGTGAGATGTAGGGGTGATACAGTGTGAGATGTAGGGGTGATACAGTAGGGGTGATACAGTGTGAGATGTAGGGGTGATACAGTATGAGATGTAGGGGTGTTACAGTGAGAGATGTAGGGGTGATAGAGTGTGAGATATAGGGGTGATATAGTGTGAGATGTAGGGGTGATACAGTGTGAGATGTAGGGGTGATACAGTGTGAGATGTAGGGGTGATACAGTGTGAGATGTAGGGGTGATACAGTGTGAGATGTAGGGGTGATGCAGTAGGGGTGATAGAGTGTGAGATGTAGAGGTGATACAGTGTGAGATGTAGAGGTGATACAGTGTGAGATGTAGGGGTGATACAGTGTGAGATGTAGGGGTGATACAGTGTGAGATGTAGGGGTGATACAGTGTGAGATGTAGGGGTGATACAGGGTGAGATGTAGAGGTGATACAGTGTGAGATGTAGGGGTGATATAGGGGTAATACAGTGTGAGATGTAGGGGTGATACAGTGTGAGATGTAGGGGTGATAGAGTGTGAGATGTAGGGGTGATATAGGGTGAGATGTAGGGGTGATACAGTGTGAGATGTAGGGGTGATAGTGTGAGATGTAGGGGTGATACAGTGTGAGATGTAGGGGTGATACAGTATGAGATGTAGGGGTGATATAGGGGTGATACAGTGTGATATGTAGGGGTGATATAGGGGTGATACAGTGTGAGATGTAGGGGTGATACAGTGTGAGATGTAGGGGTGATACAGTATGAGATGTAGGGGTGATACAGTATGAGATGTAGGGGTGATACAGTGTGAGATGTAGGGGTGATACAGTGAGAGATGTAGGGGTGATAGAGTGTGAGATGTAGGGGTGATACAGTATGAGATGTAGGGGTGATATAGGGGTGATACAGTGTGAGATGTAGGGGTGATATAGGGGTGATACAGTGTGAGATGTAGGGGTGATAGTGTGAGATGTAGGGGTGATAGTGTGAGATGTAGGGGTGATAGTGTGAGATGTAGGGGTGATAGTGTGAGATGTAGGGGTGATAGTGTGAGATGTAGGCTCGGGGGGAAACGTGAGAGATATGGGGAAGCCGCTCCTCCACCAGTCTAGTGGAGTCTTCCTCCGAGCTCTCTGGGAATAAGATTCTATAACACGGTTAAACGGTTAAAAATGTGGAAATCATTATTCTAGTCATATTATAGCTGACACAGGGGGAATTCTGACACATCGGGGGCTCCACTTAGATCAAACTGTACCTGGAGACAAGTGTGGGTCTTTGTGTGTGTGTGTGTGTGTGTGTGTGTGTGTGTGTGTACATGTATGTGCACTGGGAATACATTTAAATATAATCATCATGTTGTGGAAGTTGATATCTGCATCCTTTAATGTCCTTTAATGTCAAGTGTGTGTCTTGTGCGTGTGTGTGTGTGTGTGTGTGTAAAGAGTGGTTACTTCTGGGAATACAGCAGCGTCACGACCGCAGGCTTGTGTAAATCTCCAGGTGGGCTGCAGTGTTTTGCATAATATTACAGTAAACACACACACACACACACACACACACAGTGTGCTGCATGTACAGCGTATCCGTCTGATTGGTTCTCTGGACAGGCGTCCCCCGGCCCAGCAGGGCTGGTAGAGACAGACCTGCTTTCTCACAGAGAACACTACTACTAGCTATTACATGTCAACTGTGTTCAACTGTTACAGTATGTTGTGTTGTATGAACACATTCTACAGTCAGTTCATCAGTTGTGCGTGTGTGTGTGTGTGTGTGTGTGTGTGTGTGTGTTAGCCTGTATACTTTTATTACTTTATCACGATATACATTTACCTATACATTTATAGTTATATACATTTTAGCCCCAACCCTACGGCATTCCCTTTGACAGTATCCATGGTCAATCACTCCTGCTGCATCTTAATCACTGTGTTGGGTATATCCTAACCCTAACCCTCACCGTGTTGGGTATATCCTAACCCTAACCCTCACCGTGTTGGGTATATCCTAACCCTAACCCTCACTGTGTTGGGTATATCCTAACCCTAACCCTCACCGTGTTGGGTATATCCTAACCCTAACCCTCACCGTGTTGGGTACTGTATATCCTAACCCTAACCCTCACCGTGTTGGGTACTGTATATCCTAACCCTAACCCTCACCGTGTTGGGTATATCCTAACCCTAACCCTCACCGTGTTGGGTATATCCTAACCCAACCCTAACCCTCACCGTGTTGGGTATATCCTAACCCAACCCTAACCCTCACCGTGTTGGGTATATCCTAACCCTAACCCTCACCGTGTTGGGTATATCCTAACCCTAACCCTCACTGTGTTGGGTATATCCTAACCCTAACCCTCACCGTGTTGGGTATATCCTAACCCTAACCCTCACTGTGTTGGGTATATCCTAACCCTAACCCTCACCGTGTTGGGTATATCCTAACCCTCACCGTGTTGGGTACTGTATATCCTAACCCTAACCCTCACTGTGTTGGGTATATCCTAACCCTAACCCTCACCGTGTTGGGTATATCCTAACCCTAACCCTCACCGTGTTGGGTATATCCTAACCCTCACCGTGTTGGGTACTGTATATCCTAACCCTAACCCTCACTGTGTTGGGTATATCCTAACCCTAACCCTCACCGTGTTGGGTATATCCTAACCCTAACCCTCACCGTGTTGGGTATATCCTAACCCTCACCGTGTTGGGTATATCCTAACCCTAACCCTCACCGTGTTGGGTATATCCTAACCCTCACCGTGTTGGGTATATCCCTCTCTTTCATTGTCTTTGTGTCACTAAGCCAAAAATAGTGTCATTAAGTGTAACAATGACTCCACATATAGTACCCCTCTCTCTTCCTCTCTCTCTTTCTCTCTCTCTCTCCCTCACACAGGCGCACGCGCACACACGCGCACACACACGCACACACGCACACACACACACACACACACACACACACACACACACACACACACACACACACACCTCACCTCTACTGTACCTCTCAAACACATTAATACACATATTAATGAATGGCATCACACTGTCTTAAGCGGCGTTTCATCTCTGGTAATCGTTCTGGTCAGCTGCACTCTCCAGTGAAGTGCTCAAAACGCGGCAGAGTACCTGGATGTGTAGTTTGCTGTAAAATAACTAAAGCGTAAAATAAATAAAAAGTGCCTTTGAGCATCACGTTATTGTGATGGAAGTTGATATAGTTTTTTGTTTTTTTTGCTTTATCTATCCGAAATGGTGTTGTCGTTAAGTTTTGTGTTGATATCAGTTTATAATTATTTCAACATTTTATCCCATGCAAAAGATAGGGCGGGTGCGAACCCAACCAGTAGAGGGCGTAGTTTTAGGTTTGGCTCCCTATATGCCACAAACAAGAAATGAAAGAATGGCCCAGTCCCAATCTCCACTCTTGCAGACTCACAGACTTAAGGGCGCGCTCCCGCGAAGTCCGCGAGGGCTTAGGGGTGTCCCAATGTCAAATGGGCAAGTGCATGAGGGCTCTCTGGCAGACATTTTGAGCCCTTTATGCCCCCTTACCGTAAGTCTGCACTTCTGCAGACTTCGCCTAAGGGAATTTCCCACAGTTCATGTCGTGACGTGAAACACAACAAGTTGAACAGACATGTTTTGAGGGTAACACAGAGAGTTTGGATAATATAAAGGGGATTTGACTCAGCCCAAAATTAATTTACATGAAGGCCTACAAGAAAAACATGTAAAATTGAAAAATGTATAAAAGGCCCCACACCCACAATAGTAAGAAATATGGTTTCACGTCAACGTAATGTGATGTCGCAAGTGCTGTCCCATTCCTTTTTATATCAATTCGAGCCCTTGCAGCCTCTCGCACTCAACCACTTTACCAGGTGACGTCAATAAGTCTGTGAGGGCTCAGGGCTTGAGGGTTTAGGGGGGACATTGGGACTGGGCCAATGACACTTCCTGTCACTTATCTTGTTTGGTCTCAATATTGTGTCCTGTTTGATTCCCTGCTATCTTGTTGCTGTTTCTGAGCTAACGATATTAGAAGAAAGTTATCCCATTTTTCTCATACTTTTGTCTGTCCAGTCTGTGGAAACGGAAGGGTTCCGTCCAAAAGCATTTCAAGAACAGTTTTCGAACTAGGCAATGTTTAATGGATGTGGAAATTACATTAGGAGAACATTTTATTTGATTTTAACTTAATCATGAAGCTTGACATTATGTTACAGTGCTTTGAAAGCTATACCCCCAAGAACCACAAACCAACATTCATATTTAGTGACTTGGCTTCTAATTGTAAAAGAAGAAACTTTAAAACTGTAGCAATATACAAAAAACAGCAAAATGGCCGTGTGGAGGTAACAAAAGAGAGACACGAAGTGAGAACAACAAGAGAGATGGAAACTCAGATGCTACAGAGAGAACGGGCGACGCAGAGAGAGACAGAGAGAGACGCAGAGAGAGACCAAGCACAAACAGCGTGAAGCATCAGAGGTTAATTGGGAGCGACATATTCTGCATATTTCTCCACGCTCCCAATGAGCAGTATTCTACAAGCACTTCTTTCTTATCTAATCTAATGCTGCTCACTAATTTAATTGGAGGACTGCTTTCTGCTTTTGTGCTCTCCGATACAGCAGGGTGGAGAACAGTAGAGAGAGAGAGCAGGGTGGAGAACAGTAGAGAGAGACAGCAGGGTGGAGAACAGTAGAGAGACAGCAGGGTGGAGAACAGTAGAGAGAGACAGCAGGGTGGAGAACAGTAGAGAGAGACAGCAGGGGGGAGAACAGTAGAGAGACAGCAGGGTGGAGAACAGTAGAGAGAGACAGCAGGGGGGAGAACAGTAGAGAGAGACAGCAGAGTGGAGAACAGTAGAGAGAGACAGCAGAGAGAGAGACAGCAGGGTGGAGAACAGTAGAGAGAGACAGCAGAGAGAGAGACAGCAGGGTGGAGAACAGTAGAGAGAGACAGCAGGGTGGAGAACAGTAGAGAGAGACAGCAGAGAGAGAGACAGCAGGGTGGAGAACAGTAGAGAGAGACAGCAGGGTGGAGAACAGTAGAGAGAGACAGCAGGGTGGAGAACAGTAGAGAGAGAGCAGGGTGGAGAACAGTAGAGAGAGACAGCAGGGTGGAGAACAGTAGAGAGAGAGAGCAGGGTGGAGAACAGTAGAGAGAGACAGCAGGGTGGAGAACAGTAGAGAGAGACAGCAGGGTGGAGAACAGTAGAGAGAGACAGCAGGGTGGAGAACAGTAGAGAGAGACAGCAGGGTGGAGAACAGTAGAGAGAGACAGCAGGGTGGAGAACAGTAGAGAGAGACAGCAGGGTGGAGAACAGTAGAGAGAGACAGCAGGGTGGAGAACAGTAGAGAGAGACAGCAGGGTGGAGAACAGTAGAGAGAGACAGCAGGGTGGAGAACAGTAGAG
>NC_140246.1:1600541-1608041 GCF_949987555.1 Borostomias antarcticus | reverse complement strand
AACCTCCACACAGTCTAACCTCAACACAATCTAACCTCAACACAGTCTAACCTCCACACAATCTAACCCTCCACACAGTCTAACCCTCCACACAGTCTAACCCTCAACACAGCCTCAGTTGCAGAAGCGCCTTCGCTGAGCAACTGAGATCCTAGTTTAAGAACGCAGTGTTGGACCGCTGGGTGTTGAACAGCCGTTTCCCTGGTGACGGGAGCTTACAGCAGCGGTTTGTGTTGGAGGACTTTCTCAAGGCTTTGGATTCCAGAGCTGTTGAATGTTTCAACTAATTGTGTGTTTTCACCGAAGGGTTAGAGGGCTTGAGAGAGACGGACTGATTAGGAATTCATGGGAGGAATAAAGGTCACTTGCTAATCTTGGCTCTGGGAAATTCCCCTGTGTGTTTGTGTGTGTGTGTTTCTGTGTGTGTGTGTTGTTCTGTGTGAGTGTGTGTGTGTGTGTGCGCGCGCATGTGTGTGCATGCGTGTGTGTTTCTCTGTTTGTGTGTGTGTGTGTGTTGTTTCTGTGTGAGTGTGTGTGTTATGCGCGCACGTGTGTGCATGTGTGTGTGTGTGTGTGTGTGTGTGTCTGACTGTAGGTGAGAGTATCTTATGCATGTGTTTGATCATGCACATTCTCTTGTGCATAGACCTGTCAGGATGTACTCACTGTTATGAGATTTACCTGTCTAATTAAACTCAGGAGCCACCCTGCCTCAGCTCAGTATCCCAGGGTTCTCTCTGTGTGTGTGTGTGTGTGTGTGTGTGTGTGTGTGTGTGTGTGTGTGTGTGTGTGTGCCAGTTCAGTATCCCAGGGCTCAGTGTGTGTGTGTGTGTGTGTGTGTGTGTGTGTGCCAGTTCAGTATCCCAGGGTTCAGTGTGTGTGTGTGTGTGTGTGTGTGTGCCAGTTCAGTATCCCAGGGTTCAGTGTGTGTGTGTGTGTCAGTTGGGTATCCCAGGGTGCACTGTGTCTGATGGTGTGGGGTATCCCAGGGTGCACTGTGTCTCATGGTGTGGGGTATCCCAGGGTGCACTGTGTCTCATGGTGTCGGGTATCCCAGGGTGCACTGTGTCTCAGGGTGTTAGGTATCCCAGGGTGCACTGTGTCTCATGGTGTTAGGTATCCCAGGGTGCACTGTGTCTCATGGTGTGGGGTATCCCAGGATGCACTGTGTCTCAGGGTGTTAGGTATCCCAGGGTGCACTGTGTCTCAGGGTGTTAGGTATCCCAGGGTGCACTGTGTCTCAGGGTGTTAGGTATCCCAGGGTGCACTGCGTCTGATGGTGGGGGGTATCCCAGGGTGCACTGTGTCTCACGGTGTCGGGTATCCCAGGGTGCACTGTGTCTCAGGGTGTTAGGTATCCCAGGGTGCACTGTGTCTCATGTTGTCGGGTATCCCAGGGTGCACTGTGTCTCAGGGTGTTAGGTATCCCAGGGTGCACTGTGTCTCAGGGTGTTAGGTATCCCAGGGTGCACTGTGTCTCAGGGTGTTAGGTATCCCAGGGTGCACTGTGTCTCAGGGTGCTAGGTATCCCAGGGTGCACTGCGTCTCAGGGTGTTAGGTATCCCAGGGTGCACTGCGTCTCACGGTGTGTTTCTTGTCTCCCAGCATGTGGAAGGGTCTGAATGTAAACTGCACTGACAGCTCAGGATACACCCCACTGCACCACGCCTCCCTCAACGGACACAGGTAAGACCTGGAGAGGCCTGTGTGTGTGTGCGGGTGTGCATTTGTGTGTGTGCATGTGTATGTGTGTGCGTGCATGCGTGTGTGTGTGTTTTATGTGAAATCACAATTGGGTAAGCCATTGAGCATTATTCACAATAAGATATCTACAATAAGATGAGTGGGACTGATCCGGACTCTCATTCATTCCCTTTCCTTTAAATAATCAACATCTTCTGAGAATCTAATTATCAACAGCATTTACCTGATCCTCATTCAATAGAGATCAGCATTTTCCAAAAATCACCCCCAGGTGTTGAAGTAAGCGGTGCAGGTTCATGAGCAGCCTCTACTGCCCTCTGCTGGCGTGCAACGGTATTGGCGACTGACTCCTGATTGATCTCACGCCCTGAACGGACGCAAGGCTTCCTCGTCTTCCCCCCACGCCGCCCTCTCGCTCGGCGAACGCGTCCTTAGCGAACGACTTACTGCGCTCGCATATCTGTCAGCGCGCATGAATACACAGAGGGACGACGCCGCCTCCTTTACCTGCGCCAAATAATAAATCCCTTTCACTCCGTGGATTAAGATTAGACGAAGCTCCGACCCGCTTTAGTCGAACTGACAGATCGGCGCTGTGTTTCGGGGGCAATTATGTGGATTTCCTTCTTTAGAAGAGCTGGCGGGGAGGAGAGAGGGGAAGCAGAGAAAAACACAGCCTCAAAGTGAAACGGAGGTCGGCAACACACACTTAGGGGAGTGATCTGGAGTCACGATAGGAAGGATTTATAGGGAGGAGTAGCAATTAAGCTTCAAACGGCAGACAGCTGCGGACAGGCAAGGAAGACCACGCCGACCCAGAATGCATTCCTTCAATCCCTCCTTGATAATTCTGCTCTCAGAAGGGATTGATTATGTAAAGGAAAGGTAATTCCTAACTTCCTGTGTGTCTCTGACGTGTTGAATGCCAGTGTGTCACTGTCTAAGTGGTTTATGGTGCAGTAATATCATTAGAAGAACACAGAACGTGCCGCCAGTTGGTGAGAGTGTATTTTGAGCACCCAGCCAAGTTTGTGACACCCACTCTCTCTCTCTCCTTCTCTCTCTACCTCTCTCTTTGTCTCAATCCCTCCCTCTCTCTCTCCCTCTCCCTCTCCCTCTCTCTCTCTGTCTCAATCCCTCTCTCCCCCCTTCTCTCTCCCTCTCTCCCCCCCCCCTCTCTCTCTCCCTCTCTCTCTCTCTCTTTCTGTCTCCCTCTCTCTATCTACCCCCCCTCTCTCTCTCTCCCTCTCTCTCTGTCTCAATTCCTTTCTCTCTCTCCCTCTTTCCCTCTTTCTCTCTTTTTCTCTCTCTCTGCCGCTCTCTCTCCCTCTCTCTCTCTCTCCCTCCCTCCCTCTCTCTCTCTCTCTCCCTCTCTCTCTCTCTCTCTCTCTCTCTCCCTCCCTCTCTCTCTCTCTCTCTCTCTCTCTCTTTCTCTCTCTCCCTCTCTCTCTCCCCCTCTCTCTCTCTCTCTCTCTCTCTCCCTCCCCCTCTCTCTCTCTCTCTCTCTCTCTCTCTCCAGGGCTGTAGTGTTGAAGCTGCTCCAGTTCGAAGCCTCCACCAACGTGGCGGACAGTAAGGGCTGCCTCCCCCTCCACCTGGCCGCCTGGCGCGGGGACGTGGACATCGTGCGCATCCTCATCCGCAACTGCCCCTCCCACTGCCGCGTCAACCAACAGGTGAGGGCCGAGGGGCGGGGAGGGGGCGGGGCATGGGGGGACACACCAGCGAGCTTGTTTGAATGTCGGAGGTTTGCATTTCACTGCAAAGGATAGTAGTCAGGCCCCCTCTGAAGCAGCACAGCACTGAGGAAGAGCAGCTCAGTACTAACTCAGTACTAACTCAGTACTAACTCAGTACTAGCTCAGTACTAACTCAGTACTAGCTCAGTACTAACTCAGTACTAACTCAGTACTAACTCAGTACTAACTCAGTACTAACTCAGTAATAACTCAGTACTAACTCGGTACTAACTCGGTACTAACTCAGTAATAACTCAATACTAGCTCAGTACTAACTCGGTACTAGCTCGGTACTAGCTCGGTACTAACTCGGTACTAACTCAGTACTAGCTCAGTACTAGCTCAGTACTAACTCAGTACTAGCTCAGTACTAACTCAGTACTAGCTCAGTACTAGCTCAGTACTAACTCAGTACTAGCTCAGTACTAGCTCAGTACTAACTCAGTACTAGCTCAGTACTAACTCAGTACTAACTCAGTACTAGCTCAGTACTAACTCAGTACTAACTCAGTACTAACTCAGTACTAGCTCAGTACTAGCTCAGTACTAGCTCAGTACTAACTCAGTACTAACTCAGTACTAGCTCAGTACTATCTCAGTACTAGCTCAGTACTAACTCAGTACCTGTCCCAAGGCTGGGTAAGGTGGGGATGTAATATTATATATGTTGTGTATATGTTTCTACCACAAAACGTCTTTAAAAACTGTACTGCTGAAGTACTACAGTATCAATAAAATATTTCTGTTGTTTCTAAATGATATTATTCCCAGATTCTACAGTATGTTGTTACAGTATATACATTACAATTTACTTTTTCAATGGACAGATAAGATCCAGACGAGGTGTCACAACATAATTTGTTAGGGTTAGTGGGGTTAACTTTATCCTATGATAAATGGGTTAGGGTTAGGGCTAGGCAGCTGTGCAGGATGGGTAGACGCTCACAGAGTGACAGACGCTGATGATCAGGACAAATAGCCGCTGACAGACTGATGAGTTCATGGCTCAGCGAAGGTTAAGCTTGTTTGTAAATGGTAAATTTGTGTGTCCCTGTTTATGCCCTTGTAAATGTACAATATACTGTGTGTGTTTGTACTGTGTGTGTCAGTGTGTGTGTGTCAGTGTGTGTGTTTGTGTGTATGTGTGTTTGTCTGTTTGTCTTTTGTGTGTTTGTGAGCATGTCAGTGTTTGTGTTACGATTTAGTGTGTATTTGGGTGTGTGTGTGTATTTATGTGTGTGTGTGTGTGTGTGGTGTGCTTGCCTGTACGTTTATCATCATATTTACACAGTCTGCAGGGGAACTGCCTCCTGCACACAGAGATATACGACTCGCTCAACACACACATCATCAAGACTTACTACGCCATGTCATCCACACACATTACTCCATTCACAAGTGTTTACACACTATTACACCTCTCAGTACTTGAATATTAGCTGTATTGACTTCAGTGAGGACAGTGTGTGTAGTAGAAAGCGGGGTTGTGCGCAGCTGATCTATTCCGTTATGCTACTTGGAAGCTAATTTGACTTAATTAGATATGAATCTGTATCCGGATTCCGGATCCGGAATCCATCCTAACACTAGGGGGCGCTGTGGAGTCATAAAAAATAGATCTGTTGGGCATGTACCTGACAAGCATGTCTGAAATGTATTCAGGTGCGTGACTCTGGAGAGATTTATAGACTAGTAATAGTATTTTAAAGTCTATTCTAGAGTTGACAGGTAACCAGTGTAGTGATTTTAAGGCTGGTGTGATGTGTGCCCTTCGTCTAGTCTTAGTGAGGACTCTTGCTGCAGCATTCTGTATCATTTGTAGTTTAGAGATTGCTTTCTTTGGTAGGCCTGATAGTAGAGCATTGCAGTAGTCCAGCCTGCTTGTGATGAAAGCATGCATTAGTCTTTCGGTGTCAGCCTGAGAGAGAAACAGTTGCACCTTGGCAATGTTCCTTAAGTGGTAAAAAGATGTCTTTGTAATATTCTTGATGTGGTTTTCGAAATTAAGATCAAGTCAAGAGTCAAGTATGATACCTAGGTTTTTAGCCTGGCATTTGGTGTCAATTTCCAGAGTTTTTAAATGTGCAGATAGTTTCTCTCTTTCAGCTTTTTCTCCAATGATCAGTACTTCTGTTTTGTCCTGGTTTAGTTGGAGGAAATTATGTGACATCCATACATTTATATCCGTAATACACTTGACAAGGCAGTCAACCAAGCTGTAGTTACTGGGTGTTACAGAAATATAGAGTTGGGTATCATCTGCGTAGCTATGGTAGCTAATGTTGTGCCTCCTGATGACACTGCCAAGGGGCAGCATGTACAGGCTGAAGAGTAGAGGTCCTAGGATCGATCCTTGGGGCACCCCACAAGTCATAGGGATCTTTCCTGAGCTATGGTCACTGAGGGCAATGAAGAAATCTCGACCGATTAGATAGGTCCTTAGCCAATTAAGGACTGGACCAGAGAGTCCTTTTGCGTCTTGTCTGATTTTAGAATTTTTGATTAGATATCTATATCATTTAAAAATTTAGTTAGGGAGCAATTCCTGATTCAAATTTACTGAAAATGGAATAGACCCTAACTTTTAAGCACGGCCTGATTTTTAGATCTGAATCTGGGTGCTATGACCCTAGGGCTAGGGTTAGGTTGGGCTATGGTTAGGGTGGGCTAGGGTTAGGGTGAGTTAGAGTTAGGGTGGGGTAGGGTTAGGGTGGTTAGGGTTAGGAGCTAGGGTGTGTGGGGCTTCTATTGCCCTGTTGAACTGTGAACCCAGTACTTGTGGTAAACGTGAGTGTGGGAATGTGTGAGTGCCTTGTGCTCTTTAAATGGGACCTCAAGCATACAATTCAACATATGTGTGAGCATGTGTGTGTGTATGTGTGTGTGAGCGTGTGTGTGTGTGTGTGAGCGTGTGTGTGTGTGAGCATGTATGTGTGTGAGCAGGTGTGTGTGTTTGCGTGTGTGTGTGTATGTGTGTGTGTGTGTGTGTGTGTGAGCGTGTGTGTGTGGGTGTGTGTGTGTGAGCATGTGTGTGTGTGAGCATGTGTTTGTGTGAGCGTGTGTTTGCGTGTGTGTGTTTGTGTGTGTGTGTGAGCATGTGTGCGTATGTGTGTGTGTGTGTGTTTGCGTGTGTGCGTATGTGTGTGTGTGTGTGTGTGTGAGCGTGTGTGTGTGTGTGTGTGTGTGAGCATGTGTGTGTGTGAGCGTATGTGTGTGTGTGTGTGTGTGTGTGTGTGTGTGTGTGTGTGTGTGTGTGTGTGTGTGTGACCAGGTCCCCTGGGCTGCTGATACATCCCAGGAATGTTTTCTTTTCCAACAGCGTGAGGATGGAAGGTTACGCCATTACCTCCTCCTGACTCCCTCCCTCCCCCTCTCTCCCTCTGACTCCCCCTGCCTCCAGACCCCCGGAGTGTGAGAAAGAAAGAAAGAGAGAGGGGGAGAGAAAGAGGAGGGGTAGGGGGGGAAAGACAGAGAGGGAGAGTGAAGGAGTGAAGGAGAGAGGGAGAGGAGAGGGTGAGAGAGTGAGAGAGTAAAGGAGAAAGGATGAGTGAAGGAGAGAGGGAGAGGAGAGGTAGAGGAGAGAGAGAGAGAGTAAAGGATAAAGGATGAGTGAAGGAGAGAGGGAGAGGAGAGGGAGAGGAGAGAGAGAGTAAAGGATAAAGGATGAGTGAAGGAGAGAGGGAGAGGAGAGGGAGAGGAGAGAGAGAGAGAGAGTAAAGGAGAAAGGATGAGTGAAGGAGAGAGGGAGAGGAGAGGGAGAGGAGAGAGAGAGTAAAGGATAAAGGATGAGTGAAGGAGAGAGGGAGAGGAGAGGGAGAGGAGAGAGAGAGAGAGAGTAAAGGAGAAAGGATGAGTGAAGGAGAGAGGGAGAGGAGAGGTAGAGGAGAGAGAGAGAGTGTAAAGGATAAAGGATGAGTGAAGGAGAGAGGGAGAGGGTGATTATTGTTTGTGGTACTTGCACGGCCATTATGTGCTTGGCAGTGTGTGTTATGGTGAGATGTGCCACATCTTCCATGTGAACCAAGGCAGAGGGCAAAGGTCATGAGTGTGTGTGTGG
>NC_140246.1:1590541-1595541 GCF_949987555.1 Borostomias antarcticus | reverse complement strand
CTATATCTCACGGATACAAGCGGCCGAAATGAGTTTTCTCCGGAGGGTGTCTGGGGTCTCCCTGAGAGATCGGGTGAGAAGTTCAGTCATCCGGGAGAGAGTAGAGCCGCTGCTCCTTTGCGTCGAAAGGAGCCAGTTGAGGTGGTTCGGGCATCTAGTGAGGATGCCTCCTGGGCGCCTCCCTAGGGAGGTGTTCCAGGCATGTCCGGCTGGGAGGAGGCCGCGGGGTAGACCCAGGACCAGGTGGCGGGACTACATCTCCGCACTGGCCTGTGAGCGGCTAAAGATTCCCCAGGCAGAGCTGGTTGATGCTGCTAGGGAAAGGGATGTCTGGGGCCCCCTGCTGGAACTGCTGCCTCCGCCACCCAGAACCCGGATAAGCGGATGAAGATGGATGGATGGATGAATCTGTCCATCCCTCCATCAGTCCGTCCATCTGTCTGTCCCTCTGTCCAGACCTTTCTCAGACACTGTCCGCCTGACTTCATATTTGGCATGGGTATCCACAGGGGTGTCGGACAGACCGTGACGGGGGAAGATTTTTTAATTAATTTACATTTTGGCTAATTTTAACATAAAAGCTGATTCCGGCTGCACAGGCATACACATCTAATTCCCCCAAGTCAAGCCAGCCAACAAAAACACTGCTCTGAATAGCACCCTGTCCCTAGCGTTCCAGCTGGCTACTCTAGAATGATTTTGCCTGCTCAACCTTGCCCAAAATTAGTGCGTCTGTCCAGATACACTGAACTATGACCTTGCATCAGCGTTCCAGGATAGGCTACTCTAGAATTATTTTGCCATTGCTCAGGTTTGCCCAATATTAGTGTCTTCTATTGACCACCCTGTAGTAGCTAGCTGGGTATTTAGCTATTTACTGTAGACAGGACTTGCCAAACACAACATGTCACTTAAAATTAGTCTGTTGTATTGTCCACCCTAGCATCTACAAACCAAAACATTCAGACAGGACACATTTTCTCCATGTTCTACTTCATTCACTTACGCTAACAATGTTAGAGATCAGAACAGTAGCATGGAAATGTCTTCTGGTCGATCTAGCCGTCAGCAAAATTGATCAAATGTCAAGAAGCGATGGACGTAATTGGATTTCTCTCAGATTACAGAATCTAGCGATGCACTTTTGAGTTTGCAGTTGATTAGTGTCATTCTAATTGACCACCAATCCATTGGGACTTGGGCTCAGGAACTAAATACATTTCCCCAGTCATTCTGTATGGCGTGCAATTCCCATACCCTTATCTCAGGTTCTGGGAGGGGGTGATGGGTATATATTAGGGGTCAGGGAAGAATGTTTACAGCTCACTTATCTGGCCCCTGGGTGATTACTGTTTTTTTGCTTCCCTCTGGAATATGTAGAGAGTGGGTCGTATGCCCACCTCCCTTGTTCTCTGTAAAGCGCATTGTGTTGCCTCTGGGTATGAAATGCGCTATACAAATAAAGCTTTGATTGATTGATTGATTGATTGATTGATTGATATACCCTCTCCCCTCCCTCCCTCTCTCCTTCTCCCCCTCTCTCACTCTCCTCCATCCCTCTCTCCCCTCCCTCCCTCTCTCCTTCTCCACCTCTCTCTCTCTCCCCTCCATCCCTCTCTCCTTCTCCCTCCCTCTCTCCCTCTCTCTCCCATCCCTTTCTCAACTCCCCCTTTCCCTCCCTCTTTCCCCTCCATCCCTCTCTCTCCCCTCCCTTTCTTAACTCCCTCTCCCTCTCTCTCTCCCTCTCTCTCTCCCCCCCTCCCTCCCTCTCCCTCCCTCTCCCCCTCCCTCTCTCTCCCTTTCCCCTCTCTCTCTCTCTCTCCCCCTCCCTCCCTCTCCCCCTCCCCCTCCTCTCCAGAACCATGAGCGGGAGACGGCGCTCCACTGCGCGGCCCAATACGGTCACTCAGAGGTGGTGTCTGTCCTGCTGCAGGAGCTGACCGACCCCACCATGAGGAACAGCCACTACGAGACCCCGCTGGACCTGGCCGCTCTCTACGGGAGACTACAGGTCAGGGGTCAGGGGTCAGGGGCCGCTCTCTACGGGAGACTACAGGTCAGGGGTCAGGGGCCGCTCTCTACGGGAGACTACAGGTCAGGGAGGGAGGGAGGGAGGGAGAGAGGAGGGAGGGAGAGAGGGAGAGATGAAGGGAGGGAGAGAGGGAGACCCCGCTGGACCTGGACGCTCTCTACGGGAGACTGCAGGTCAGGGAGGGAGGGAGGGAGGAAGAGAGGGAGGGAGAGATGGATGGAGGGAGGGAGGGAGGGAGGGAGGGAGGAAGAGAGGGAGGGAGAGAGGGAGGGAGAGATGGAGGGAGGGAGGAAGGGAGAGATGGAGGAAGGGAGGGAGGGAGGGAGAGAGAGAGGGAAGGAGGGAGGGAGGAAGAGAGGGAGGAAGAGAGGGAGGGAGGGAGGGAGAGAGGGAGGGAGAGATGGAGGGAGGGAGGAAGGGAGAGATGGAAGAAGGGAGGGAGGGTGAGAGAGAAGGAGGGAGAGATGGAGGGAGGGAGAGATGGGGGGAGGGAGGGAGGGAGAGATAGAGGGAGGGAGGGAGAGATGGAGGGAGGGTGGGAGAGATGGAGGGAGGGAGGTAGAGATGGTTGGAGGGAGGGAGGAGAGAGGGAGGGAGGGAGAGATGGAGGGAGAGGTGGAGGGAGGGAGAGGAACAGAGTGAGTCAAGCCCATGAGGGAATGGTAATGAGAGAATGAGATGTAACTCTGAACCCCCTGGTCTATCAGCTGTCTGCCTGAGCAGAGAGATTCAACACACTTTATCTGGACCAGCAATAGAAAACCAGGCTATTATATCGACACATCCTATTCTAGTCTCACACAATAGGCACAGTACTACCCATCTAGGGTTCAGGGTACAGGTCTGTCGTTGCCCAATAGTGTTCCAGATCCACGCTGCTCCTGGCGTTCACAAGTCCTTAGAGAGCGAAGGGAAGCGTCTGACCCAGCCTGCCTCCGCCTCGGGCTACAGACTGATAGCATGGCTGCGCGACCCTGGCGACCCTGGCGACCCTGGCGACCCCGCTCGCTTGGATGGGCTGGATATTTGACTGTTATTCTACTCTCCCACTGAGGTGGTCTGAGGGAGAGTCTGTCAGTCTCACTCACTCCCTCAACATGGAGATCCTGTGTTTAAACAGACAGATATGATGGCAGACGACACTTCATTTGTCAAACGTAAATAAAATGCCCCCTCCTGTAGAGGGGGGGGGGTTGAAGTGATGAATGGATGTGTGAATGGACAAACTGCTAATATTATACCACTAATATATATACTACTAATATATATATATATATATATATATTTTTTTTAACTGTCTTTCCCAGTACTGCACATGTTCTAGTCATGGTTCCTACGTGTTCTAGTCATGATTCCTGTGTTGACATGATACCATATGTGTTCTAGTCATGATTCCTACGTGTTCTACACATGGTACTACGTGTTCTAGTCATGATTCCTACATGTTCTACACATGGTGCTACGTGTTCTAGTCATGATTCCTACATGTTCTACACATGGTACTACGTGTTCTAGTCATGATTCCTACGTGTTCTACACATGGTACTACGTGTTCTAGTCGTGACTCCTACATGTTCTAGTCATGGTTCCTACATGTTCTAGTCATGGTTCCTACGTGTTCTAGTCATGGTTCCTAAGTGTTCTAGTCATGATTCCTACGTGTTCTAGTCATGGTTTCTATGTGTTCTAGTCATGGTTCCTACGTGTTCTAGTCATGATTCCTACGTGTTCTAGTCATGGTTCCTACGTGTTCTAGTCATGGTTCCTACATGTTCTAGTCATGATTCCTACGTGTTCTAGTCATGGTTCCTACATGTTCTAGTCATGATTCCTACATGTTCTAGTCATGATTCCTACGTGTTCTAGTCATGGTTCCTACATGTTCTAGTCATGATTCCTACATGTTCTAGTCATGATTCCTACGTGTTCTAGTCATGATTCCTATCTGTTCTAGTCATGGTTCCTACGTGTTCTAGTCATGGTTCCTACGTGTTCTAGTGGTGATTCAGTGCTGTGACGTCCCCCCATGTGCAGGTGGTCCGGATGCTGGTGAGCGCCCACCCCAATCTGATGACCTGCCACACGCGCTGCCACACCCCCCTCCACCTGGCCGCTCGCAACGGACACCATGCCGCCGTGCAGACGCTGCTGGAGGCCGGCATGGACGTCAACTGTCAGGTCAGAGGTCACCGGGTCAGGCAGGGGTCACGGGGGGGGGGGGGGGAGAAGTCACTGTGTGAGGGTCGGGGCTGGGTGGGGGAATGAGCTATCAAGGTTTGGTGAGACTGTAATGCTATGGCTCAATAGTTATTATACCCCCCTCTTGTGGTGGAGAGTGGTAGTGCTGTGACCATTGTTAACATGGAGGCAGATTGCGCTGCAGCTGTAACCTGGAGCCTTTCAATGAGCAGCGAAGGTGCTAATATATAGGTGCTAGAAAGATTGGAAGAAGGAAGGTGTCAGGGTTAGGGTGAGTGTGGTTGGTTCTTTTTGGATATCATGACTATCATAACATTTCTATTGTTGGGGAAATTGTTTTAGAAGTTTGGGAGTGGTGCGTCTGTGTGAGGTAGTCAGGTGTGTGTTTGTGTGAGGTAGTCAGGTGTGTGTTTGTGTGAGGTAGTCAGGTGTGTGTTTGTGTGAGGTAGTCAGGTGTGTGTTTGTGTGAGGTAGTCAGGTGTGTGTTTGTGTGAGGTAGTCAGGTGTGTGTTTGTGTGAGGTAGTCAGGTGTGTGTTTGTGTGAGGTAGTCAGGTGTGTGTTTGTGTGAGGTAGTCAGGTGTGTGTTTGTGTGAGGTAGTCAGGTGTGGGTGGGATGAAGCTCCTGTTTATCCTGATATCACAGAGTTGTCAACCCGTTACACTCAGTTGATATCTTCAGTCTGACTCTGACGTTGCCTCCACTCTTACCGATTTGATGTTCCCTAACCAATCACTAGAGACCAAAGTCTAACGCCTTGACAACGGCAT
>NC_140246.1:1563041-1583041 GCF_949987555.1 Borostomias antarcticus | reverse complement strand
GCTGACCAGAGTTATTTGTGTCAGGAGACCGGTGTCTCACATGGCCGTGTGTGTGTGTGTGTGTTTGGTGTGTGTGTGTGTGTGTGTGTGTGAGTTTTGGTGTGTGTGTGTGTGTGTGTTATGGTGTGTGTGTGTATGTGTGTTATGGTGTGTGTGTGTGTGTGTGTGTGTGTGTGTGTGCGTCTGCTGGCGTGTTTCAGGAATCGATGCCAACATCAGGGACAGCCGTGGAAGAACAGCTCTGGAGATCCTGAGAGAACATCCTGCTCAGACGTCTCAGCAGATCACCGCACTGATACAAGGTACGCACGCACACACACACACACGCACACACACACACACACACACACACACACGTACCAGGCACCAAGGTTATAATAGTTTATTTTTTAATTTTTTTTAATTTTTTTTTATATCGTTTTAACTTTTTGTTTTCAATTTCAGTTTAGTTTTGATTAGTTTTTAAAGCAGGTTTGCAAGTTTATTTTAGTTTTTATTAGTTTCAGTATTAGTTTTAGTTTGTTCTCTTCTGCGCTAGCCTCATGAGACCATCCTGATCTCGTGAGCTCACATTGTTTCATTCTGTGTGAAACAAACCATCTGGCGCACGTCAGGTTACTTCTGTGCAGGGGCACAGCTAAAAAACATGGAGGATAGATTTCATAAACACCCAAAATACTAGGCTTCTGTATGAAATGAAAAAGACTAAGGACATTTTCTTAATAATTTTAGTTTATTTTAGTTAGTTTTGTAAACAGACAATACAGTTTTAGTTAGTTCTTTTTTTTTTGTAAAGCGCGCGCACACACACACACACACACACACACACACACACGCACACAGTGTAATCTACTATACCATAGTGTAATGTACTGTAATGTAATGGGGTATAGTGTAATGTAACATAGTGTAATGTAATGTGGTGTGTTGCCCGATCGAGCTCCTGTGAGTGCGGCTCTAGCAGGGAGAAGCCCCGCCTCCATATTCGCCTCAGACATCAGCCACGCCCCCTCTGGCCTGCTGTCATGGTGGGGTCGTGGTGGGGTCGTGGTTGGGTCGTGGTGGGGTCATGGTTGGCCTGTGGTTGGGTCGTGGTGAGGTCATGGTTGGCCCGTGGTTGGGTCGTGGTGGGGTCATGGTTGGCCCGTGGTGGGGTCGTGGTGGGGTCGTGGTCGTGGTGGGGTCATGGTGGGGTTGTGTTTGGGTTTCCATCCAGGAGATTGGAGGCTCTCACACCACCTGTTACACATGGAAACAACCTGGGACATCCCCAGATTGCCGTCTTTGATATCAGATTGCCGTCTCTGATATATGAGAAAGTTAACATTTGAAATGGTTTTAAGAATGTGTGGGTAACGCTGTTTGTCATATATCACACATGGGTGAACGCATGTCTCCTCATTCGCATGCTCACACACAGGGAAGGCCACAGTGTGTATCCAGCAGCGGTGCTGTGTATTAACAGTCTACTGATGTTCTGCTGTATGCTTCTGGGGTCTTATAGATAGCATGGGCGCCTGGTCAGGCTATCTGGAATCCGGATGTGTGCTGATTGATAAACCTGTCTCCAGGAAGTCTCTCTATCCAGGAACAATGGCAGCTCTCTGTGCAGTCCCCCGTGTGTGTGTGTGTGTGTGTGTGTGTGTGTGTGTGTGTTATTCCTCACTACTGTCTTCAGCCCTCTGAGACTTAGCTACTGTGCTACTCAATGTTCTGAGTAGAAGAATGGGAGTTCGACAGAGTGTTATCGCTGGTTATCTGCAAGGTGAAGAAAAAAAAAAGATATTCTGGAAGGTTCTTGGAGAATGGAAGTGATTTGGTTGGTTTTCGGTGGTTTTATTTTGATGTGATTTGATAGGAGTACTTGTTGTTTTCCTGGTCACTAGCTTTAAATATTCCAACACTAGTACGAGTTGTGAAGAAGCGTTCTGCGTTCGTAGAAATTAGAGCATAAACACATTCCTCTCTCTCACAAACAGAATCATGCGCACACAGTCTCTCGCTCACTATATACACAGTCTCTCTCTCTCTCTCTCTCTCTCTCTCTCTCTCTGTCTCTCACACACACACACACACACACACACACACACACACACACACACACACACACACACACACACACACTCACTCACACTCAGCCTGCACATTGTCACATCCCTTGTTAGGAATGGAAGCCATTCTGGAGCCAGGGAAGAGACCACCAGGAGTGTTGCCAGTAAAAAAGACCACCCCTTTAACACCGTCCCTTTAACACCATCCCTTTAACACCACCCCCATAACACCACCCCTTTACCACCGCCCTATAACACCACCCCTTTAACACCGCCCCTTTAACACCGCCCTGTTAACACCGCCCCTTTAACACCTCCCCTTTAACACCACCCCTATAACACCACCCCTATAACACCACCCCTTTAACACCACCCCTATAACACCACCCCTTTAACACCACCCCTATAACACCACCCCTATAACACCACCCCTTTAACACCGCCCCTTTAACACCGCCCCTTTAACACCACCCCTATAAGACCGCCCCTTTAACACCACCCCTTTAACACCACCCCTATAACACCACCCCTTTAACACCACCCCTTTAACACCACCCCTATAACACCACCCCTTTAACACCACCCCTATAATACCACCCCTATAACACCACCCCTATAACACCACCCCTTTAACACCGCCCCTTTAACACCACCCCTATAAGACCGCCCCTTTAACACCACCCCTTTAACACCACCCCTATAACACCACCCCTTTAACACCACCTTTTTAACACCACCCCTTTAACACGACCCCTTTAACACCGCCCCTTTAACACCACCCCTATAACACCACCCCTTTAACACCGCCCCTTTAACACCACCCCTTTAACACCACCCCTTTACCACCACCCCTTTAACACCGCCCCTATAACACCACCCCTTTAACACCACCCCTATAAGACCACCCCTTTAACACCACCCTATAACACCACCCCTTTAACACCACCCCTTTAACACCACCTCTTTAACACCACCCCTTTAACACCGCCCCTATAACACCACCCCTTTAACACCACCCCTTTAACACCACCCCTTTAACACCAACGCTTTAACACCACCCCTATAACACCACCCCTTTAACACCACCCCTTTAACACCACCCCTATAACACCACCCCTTTAACACCACCCCTATAACACCACCCCTATAACACCACCCCTATAACACCACCCCTTTAACACCACCCCTATAACACCACCCCTTTAACACCACCCCTATAACACCACCCCTATAACACCACCCCTATAACACCACCCCTATAACACCACCCCTTTAACACCACCCCTATAACACCACCCCTTTAACACCACCCCTATAACACCACCCCTATAACACCACCCCTTTAACACCACCCCTATAACACCACCCCTATAAGACCACCCCTATAACACCACCCCTATAACACCACCCCTTTAACACCACCCCTATAACACCACCCCTATAAGACCACCCCTATAACACCACCCCTATAACACCACCCCTATAACACCACCCCTTTAACACCACCCCTATAACACCACCCCTTTAACACCACCCCTATAACACCACCCCTTTAACACCACCTCAGAACACACCACCAGGAGACATCACATTTCACTTCAGATGCAAACTGCCGTTTTGTCTCCAGATAAAAAGCAGTGAGAAGACCGAGACTGTTTTGACGTAGTGTTTATGCTTTTGACTCACCAACCCCCGGAGACCAAAGATGTCCCAGAATGCACCTTTAAACAGACCTATGGTCTGGTGTGATTACACAGCTTCCTCTGAAGGACATAAACTGTGTCTCTAGAGGATGCACAGTCTGTCACCCCTCCCTGCCTAATCTCTGGGTACCAACTCAGGCCGCAGCTAAAGATGATTTAGAGTTAAAGAAAGTGTGAATATGATGATTTAGAGGACGAGAAGATGAGAGGAGGGAAAGAACAACTTCCTGGGCGAGAAAGAGCGGGTAAGAGAAGGAGAGAGAGAAGCGTAGCTGCCCTTATGGGCGGTTTAGCAACAGGGAGATAAAGATAGAGATGGAGAAATCGAGGATGACAGAATTATAGCCCTGGATAATGATAGACAAAGGAAAACTGGGACAGAAAAATACATAGTAGGAAGAGGCAGAGGGAAAGGGCCCAGGGAAAGACGGAGGGAAAGGGCCCAGGGAAAGACGGAGGGAAAGGGCCCAGGGAAAGGGCCCAGGGAAAGACGGAGGGAAAGGGCCCAGGGAAAGGGCCCAGGGAAAGGCAGAGGGAAAGGGCCCAGGGAAAGGCAGAGGGAAAGGGCCCAGGGAAAGGGCCCAGGGAAAGGGCCCAGGGAAAGGCAGGGGCCGAGGGAAAGGGCCGAGGGAAAGGCAGAGGGAAAGGCAGGGGCCGAGGGAAAGGGCCGAGGGAAAGGCAGAGGGAAAGGGCCCAGGGAAAGGGCCCAGGGAAAGGGCCCAGGGAAAGGCAGGGGCCGAGGGAAAGGGCCGAGGGAAAGGCAGAGGGAAAGGCAGGGGCCGAGGGAAAGGGCCGAGGGAAAGGCAGAGGGAAAGGCAGGGGCCGAGGGAAAGGGCCGAGGGAAAGGCAGAGGGAAAGGCAGGGGCCGAGGGAAAGGGCCGAGGGAAAGGCAGAGGGAAAGGCAGGGGCCGAGGGAAAGGGCCCAGGGAAAGGCAGAGGGAAAGGCAGGGGCCGAGGGAAAGGGCCCAGGGAAAGGCAGAGGGAAAGGCAGGGGCCGAGGGAAAGGGCCGAGGGAAAGGCAGGGGCCGAGGGAAAGGCAGAGGGAAAGGCAGGGGCTGAGGGAAAGGCAGAGGGAAAGGCAGGGGCCGAGGGAAAGGCAGAGGGAAAGGCAGGGGCCGAGGGGAAGGCAGAGGGAAAGGCAGGGGCAGAGGGAAAGGCAGAGGGAAAGGCAGGGGCAGAGGGAAAGGCAGAGGGAAAGGCAGGGGCCGAGGGGAAGGCCGAGGGGAAGGCAGAGGGAAAGGCAGGGGCAGAGGGAAAGGCAGAGGGAAAGGCAGGGGCCGAGGGAAAGGGCCGAGGGAAAGGCAGAGGGAAAGGCAGAGGGAAAGGCAGAGGGAAAGGCAGGGGCCGAGGGAAAGGCAGAGGGAAAGGCAGGGGCCGAGGGAAAGGGCCGAGGGAAAGGCAGAGGGAAAGGCAGGGGCCGAGGGAAAGGGCCGAGGGAAAGGCAGAGGGAAAGGGCCGAGGGAAAGGCAGAGGGAAAGGCCGAGGGAAAGGCAGAGGGAAAGGCAGGGGCCGAGGGAAAGGGCCCAGGGAAAGGCAGAGGGAAAGGCAGGGGCCGAGGGAAAGGGCCGAGGGAAAGGCAGAGGGAAAGGCAGGGGCAGAGGGAAAGGCAGAGGGAAAGGCAGGGGCCGAGGGAAAGGCAGAGGGAAAGGCAGAGGGAAAGGCAGGGGCAGAGGGAAAGGCAGAGGGAAAGGCAGGGGCAGAGGGAAAGGCAGAGGGAAAGGCAGAGGGAAAGGCAGGGGCAGAGGGAAAGGCAGAGGGAAAGGCAGGGGCCGAGGGAAAGGCAGAGGGAAAGGCAGAGGGAAAGGCAGAGGGAAAGGCAGGGGCCGAGGGAAAGGGCCGAGGGAAAGGCAGAGAGAAAGGCAGGGGCCGAGGGGAAGGGCCGAGGGACGCACAGAAACGAGCAGGATTGAAAGAGATGGACGCTAGAAACGGGTGAAGGAACAGAGGGAGATTTATAGATGGATTTGTTGGAGAGAGAGAGAGAGAGAAGAGAGAGAGGAGTTAGTGTGGGGGGAGGGGAAAGAGAGAGGGGGAGATAAAGAGAGGGGTGGGGAGGAAGACAGAGAGAGAGCCAGATGAGAGTGTGTGTGTGTGTGTGTGTGTGTGTGTGTGTGCGTGCATGCGTGTGTGCGTGTGTGTCGGGGAGCAGAGCGGGGGGGCAGGACACAGCTGGGAGATGGTGAATGGATCAGCTGCATCCCATTTCCTGTTAGAGAACGATGGAATGAAATAGACAATTTGAGAGAGGAGGAGATAGACTAACACACACACACACACACACACACACTGTGAAAGTTGCACATTATTATTCATAAGAGCTTTATTTGTTGGGAAGGTGAATGGGCATTTGTAGGCCTTAAATGCTAGAAGAGAAATGTATACTGAACATCTGTAGAGACAGAATCTGGTGCAATCAATCAGAAATCAAGACTACAGTCAACAGTATCATAGCTTGACCTTTAATCAAGACTACAGTCAACAGTATCATAGCTTGACCTTTACCTGTCATGATATCAGGAACTACATGCCTTCCAGCTCGAAATGTCTTGGAAACAACCCCTAACGTTCTATGGAATCTACATTACATTACAATTATTTAGCAGACGGTTTTATTCAAAGCCACTTACAATAAGTGCATTCAATGTAGGTAGTTAAGTGTACTTCTACTCGCCAGAACTCATAAGGGCATCTCTTTCTAAACAAGCATCTAAGAGCCTAACCTAATGCTAAAGCAAAAGTGCTAGAAGAGCTAAGCACATCTAGTGAGGGTCGCCAGAGGGTCACCTGATAGAGCGGTGGAGAGACTGACATTTACCTGGGGACTTCAGAGGGTTCATCTCCTTAGCAACAGAAGGTCGAACGAGGAAACTCTACTTTCTACATGACAACAAAGACGTGTGATCGTGCAATTACTTTTTTCATTTGCGTTCATATTTGAATCTGTTATTAACTACTTGAACACAGTGGTTTGTGTGTGATCATTCTAGTTCATATTTGAATCTGTTATTAACTACTTGAACACAGTGGTTTGTGTTTGATCATTCTAGTTCATATTTGAATCTGTTATTAACTACTTGAACACAGTGGTTTGTGTGTGATCATTCTAGTTCATATTTGCATCTGTTATTAACTACTTGAACACAGTGGTTTGTGTGTGATCATTCTAGTTCATATTTGCATCTGTTATTAACTACTTGAACACAGTGGTTTGTGTTTGATCTAGATCATTCTAGTCGTGCTTGTATCAGTAGCACCAGGTCACAGAAGAGCTCTGATCTGCCTGGAATTAAATGTCAATGTTCAATTACCATAATGTTAATGTTAATGTCTCTCTCTCTCTCTCTCACACACTCACACACACACACACACATACACACACACGAGCCTTGCCCCTGACCTCAGCTGGGTCTCTCATTAGCACACAGTAAGGTTCCTTCCTACCAATTAAGATCAACAAGCCTGCTGTGTGTGTGTGAGAGAGAGAGAGAGAGAGAGAGAGAGAGAGAGAGAGAGAGAGAGAGAGGGAGGGAGGTGTGTTTGTGTGTGTGTGTGTGTGTGTGTGAGAGAGAGAGAGAGAGGTGTGTTTGTGTGTGTGTGTGAGAGAGAGAGAGAGATTTGTGTGTGTGTGAGAGAGAGAGAATTGATGTGTGTGTGTGTGTGAGAGAGAGAGAGAGAGAGAGATTTGTGTGTGTGAGTGAGAGAGAGAGAGATTGATGTGTGTGTGTGTGTGTGTGAGAGAGAGATTGATGAATGTTCGTGTGTGTGTGCGTGTGTGTGTGTGTGTGTGTGTGTGTGTGTGTGTGTGTTGAAGGGTAGTAAATTGAAGGCTAAGCTGTTTTATTGTGCTGGTGTTGCTCTATTTCATCGAACCAGAAAACGGTTTAGAAATTCTCTCTACAGTCTCCCTCTCTATCCCCTCATCCCCCCCCCCTCCACTCCTCTCTCTCTCTTTCCTGTTCTGTCTCTTATCACTCTCTCTTTCTTTTTCTCTCTCTCTCCCTCCCCTCTCTCCATTCTAGCTTCTCTCTGTCTCTTTCTCTCGTTTCATTCATGTTCTTTCATTTGGAACTTTGAGGTTGATGAAATCCCAACATGTCCGCTGCCTTGTCACTCCTCCACAGAACTATAAAAGTGTGTATACTCTCTCTCTCCCCCCTTTCTCTCTCTCTCTCTCTCCCTCTCTCTCTTCCTCTCTCTCTGTCTCTCTCCCCCCATCTATCTCCCCCCCTCTCTCTCTCTCCCCCCCCTCTACCCCTCTCTCTCTCTCTCTCTCTCTCTCTCTCTCATCCAGAGTATCTGATGGAGGAGTTGGACAGTGAGAGCCCGTTGGGGGAGGAGCCTATTCGCCACTGTCCTGTCCCCACGCCACGCACCTCCGTGCCCTCGCCTTCAGCCTCCCCCTCCCTCAGACACAAGAGTGAGTACACCCACACACGCACGCACACACACACACACACACACACACACACACACACGCACGCACACACACACACACACACACACACACACACGCACGCACACACACACACACACACAGCCAGCCTCCCCCTCCCTCAGACACAAGAGTGAGTACACACACACACGCACACACGCACGCACACACACACACACACACACACACACACACATACACACAGCCAGACCCCCCCCCCCAGACACAAGAGTACAGGTAAGTACACACACACACACACTGGAGCACACATGCACACACACACACACACACACACACACACACACACACACACACACACACACACACACATACACTGATACTAAGTCTACTTAGTTCCTCAACAGACTTGGTTCAGTTGAGGCTACAGGGCAGATCAGATTGTGGTGAACGGCGCCTCTAGTGGACTTATGAGGCCTTTACTTCACCTCAGTAGATAGGGCTCTGTCCTGAATACAACACTGCCCCTGGTGGTGGAGTTGAAGTGGTGCAATATCACCAGTCAGAATTCCAGCTGATTACCTGGCTTCTCAATCAACGACACTCAGCACATCCCATAATTGCCTTGGTTACCGTGGGAGAGGGAGCATGGAAGCAGAAAATGGAGGTTTGCACCGTTCTGCCTGAGCACATGAGCAGCTTAACACCTCTACACACTAAGCCAGAGCTGGACGAGACCTGGCCCCGTTCCATTCCAGAGAGAGATGCCCTGGCCCCGTTCCATTCCAGAGAGAGACACCCTGGCCCCGTTCCATTCCAGAGAGAGATGCCCTGGTCTGTCTGTCTGTCTGTCTGTCTGTCTGTCTGTCTGTCTGTCTGTCTGTCTGTCTGTCTGTCTGTCTGTCTTTAGGGGCCAAGCACGAAGTGCGTAGCCCCTATTGTAATTGATGGTATTTTTATTATTAGGGGCCAAGCACTGAAGGTACGAAGCCCCTATTGTTATTATTGTTATTGGTAGTTTTATTAGGGGCAAGCAGAGTGAACTATTATCAAAACCCGAGAGGCTCTGGACTGGAGGTAGTTGGTCCACCCAGTGGTGGTGGCGGGAATTACACCAACGGTACAGCTCGGTAAATCGCTATCAGCTATATTTGTGTTTATATTTGTGAGTGAGTGAGTGAGTGTGTGTGTTTGCATCTGTGTGTGTGTATGTTTGTGCTTGCATGTGTGTGTGTGTGTGTTTGTTTGTGTGTGAGTAAACTCAATGGTTGTGTATGTGCTGACGCAGTGTGTATGGTGCTGTGTGATTGCTTATATGTGTGTGTGTGTGTGCTTGCATGTGTGTGTGTGTGTGTGTGTGTGTGTGTGTGAGAGGTGGCAAACGTGAGTTGATATTGATCAGGGAGGGAGGGATGGAGGGAGGAAGGGATGGAGGGATGGAGGGAGGGAGGAAGGGAGGGAGGGAGGGAGGGAGGGAGGGAGGGAGGGAGGGAGGGAGGGAGGAAGGAAGGGATGGAGGGAGGGATGGAGGGAGGGAGGAAGGGATGGAGGAAGGGATGGAGGGATGGAGGGAGGGAGGGAGGGATGGAGGAGGATTTGGGGATGAGGCTTTGCTCTCCTTTTTTGATTGCTTGTACCTGGATGTTCTCATTGAACTTGCCGTCTCTCTCTCTCTCTCTCTCTCTCTCTGCTCTCCTCCTCCTCTCTCCCATATCTCCTCTCCTCCTCCTCTCTCCCATATCTCCTCTCCATTCCTTCCTCCCCCCCAGATGATGCGGTGACAGGCGAGCTCTCCCGGCTCCTGAGTGAGATGCAGAGGTGTCGGGACAGGGACTACTCGTTTGAGGAGCTGTGCCAGACCGTCTCCTCCCACTCCATGGACAGCTGCAGCAGCGGGCGTCTCTCTGAGGAGCGCAACGGCACCCTGGGCCGCGCCGCCAAGGTAGGACGCCATGTTGTCTTCTGGGGAACCAGGACGCCATGTTGTCTTCTGGGGAACCAGGACAGCATGTTGTCTTCTGGGGAACCGGGACGCCGTGTTGTCTTCTGGGGAACCAGGACGCCATGTTGTCTTCTGGGGAACCAGGACGCCATGTTGTCTTCTGGGGAACCAGGACGCCATGTTGTCTTCTGGGGAACCAGGACGCCATGTTGTCTTCTGGGGAACCAGGACGCCATGTTGTCTTCTGGGGAACCAGGACGCCATGTTGTCTTCTGGGGAACCAGGACGCCATGTTGTCTTCTGGGGAACCGGGACGCCATGTTGTCTTCTGGGGAACCAGGACGCCATGTTGTCTTCTGGGGAACCATACAGTGGGGACCTGGGGAGGGTGGAGGTGTTGGTTTGGGGACCTAGGGAGGGTGGAGGTGTTGGTTTGGGGACCTGGGGAGGGTAGAGGTGTTGGTTTGGGGACCTGGGGAGGGTAGAGGTGTTAGTTTGGGGTTAGGGACCTGGGGAGGGTGGAGGTGTTGGTTTGGGGACCTGGGGAGGGTGGAGGTGTTGGTTTGGGGACCTGGGGAGGGTAGAGGTGTTGGTTAGGGGACCTGGGGAGGGTAGAGGTGTTGGTTAGGGGACCTGGGGAGGGTAGAGGTGTTGGTTTGGGGACCTGGGGAGGGTAGAGGTGTTGGTTTGGGGACCTGGGGAGGGTAGAGGTGTTGGTTTGGGGGCCTGGGGAGGGTGGAGGTGTTGGTTTGGGGACCTGGGGAGGGTAGAGGTGTTGGTTTGGGGACGGGAGGGTAGAGGTGTTGGTTTGGGGACCTGGGGAGGGTAGAGGTGTTGGTTTGGGGACCTGGGGAGGGTGGAGGTGTTGGTTTGGGGACCTGGGGAGGGTAGAGGTGTTGGTGGGGACCTGGGGAGGGTGGAGGTGTTGGGTTAGGGGCCTGGGGAGGGGAGAGGTGTTGGTTTGGGGACCTGGGGAGGGTAGAGGTGTTAGTGGGGACCTGGGGAGGGTAGAGGTGTTGGTTTGGGGACCTGGGGAGGGTAGAGGTGTTGGTTTGGGGACCTGGGGAGGGTAGAGGTGTTGGTTTGGGGACCTGGGGAGGGTAGAGGTGTTGGTTTGGGGACCTGGGGAGGGTGGAGGTGTTGGTTTGGGGACCTGGGGAGGGTAGAGGTGTTGGTTTGGGGACCTGGGGAGGGTAGAGGTGTTGGTTTGGGGTTAGGGACCTGGGGAGGGTGGAGGTGTTGGTTTGGGGACCTGGGGAGGGTGGAGGTGTTGGTTTGGGGACCTGGGGAGGGTAGAGGTGTTAGTTTGGGGACCTGGGGAGGGTAGAGGTGTTGGTTTGGGGACCTGGGGAGGGTAGAGGTGTTGGTTTGGGGACCTGGGGAGGGTAGAGGTGTTGGTTTGGGGACCTGGGGAGGGTAGAGGTGTTGGTTTGGGGACCTGGGGAGGGGAGAGGTGTTGGTTTGGGGACCTGGGGAGGGTGGAGGTGTTGGTTTGGGGTTAGGGGCCCGGGGTGATGTTGGGCTCCATTTTGGGAGGAGATGGGGATGAAAACAGGCTACAGGTCCAATGGACGAAGCCGTATCCTGAGCGATGGTTAAGCCAATGAGCTTCCAGGACAGAAACCATGTGACCAGGTCTATTTGTATTTTTGGCGTTTGGCGTTTTCATGTGAAATGAAAGTGTAAAGTTTTGGTGAGCCATGTAAGTACCAGGTCTGATTGTCCTCCTGGGTTTCTCTTATGCCAGGCTCACACTACAGGATATTTAAAATCCTAACTGATTTGTAAATCGGTTTGCATCACGCACATAAGGAGAGTCTTAACAGATGTTCTTCTCGTGAATCTCAAACATGCACACACAACAAGATTTGAAAATAACGGCTCATCACACACTACAGGATCTTATCGTGCCCGAGGGAGCAACGAACCGCTGCTCTCGGTATCTCGCTTGTAAAGTAGTGACGTAATAATCTTAAATATCAAACATGTTTGATATTATCGGGGCCGCCCCGATGGGTCTGCGAGCCGATCAGGAGGTATAAGAATGGATCTGTAAACCCCTCACATTACAAGATCATCTGGGCCGATCATCGGCCCCGACCAACGTTCCAGACCAGATTTGTCCTCCGATTGTTGGGAGGGCTGAATCGGGGATAAATCGGCCCAAAAATCCTGTAGTCTGAGCCCGGCATTAGCGAGTGCAGACTGGGACATATTTGTCCATCACAACCCACTGTTCTAGAACTGTACCAACGTTCTTTAACCAGTAGAGGGCAGTGTGATTCAAGGGTCCAGGCAGGCTGGTTCAGCTGCAGTTTATATAATGGTTTGTTAGCTTCCATAACCAGCAGCGTTCTCTGTCCGTCTGTCTGTCCGTCTGTCTGTCTGTCTGTCTGTCCGTCCGTCCGTCCGTCCGTCCGTCCGTCCGTCCGTCCGTCCGTCCGTCCGTCCGTCCGTCCGTCCGTCCGTCCGTCCGTCCGTCCGTGTCTGTCTGTCTGTCTGTCTGTCTGTCTGTCTGTCTGTCTGTCTGTCTGTCTGTCTGTCTGTCTATCTATCTGTATATCTGTTTGTGAGCATTGGGGGCAGTTGTTGTGAGATTCAAAAGCATATACTTTAATCAACGTCAACATCTTAACAGGACAACAGCATGCACACACACACACACACACACACACACACACACACACACACACACACACACACACACACACACACACACACACACACACACACACACACACACACACACACACACACACAGACAGAGGAAGAGACATGAACAAACATGCATTATGGCACCAGTGTTAAAAACCCAATGATAGCTAAGTATCCATGACACCACATGGTCATGGAGAAAATCACTTCCATTTCTAGACAATTTCCAGAGAATCTGAATAAAAAGAAAAAGAAGAAGCAAAGCTTTATTGTGTTTTTGGAACATGTCTGAAAATCCCAGCGACAGATCCTCTCTCTCCCGTGTGACGAGGGGCTTAGGGGCTTTTCAATTATAGCACTCGGGAAGGAAGTCGTTTCCAGAAAGGCAAGGTCATCGATCATTCTGACCCCCCCCGGACCCCCCCCCCCCCCCCCGAGTGAACCACTAGGGCTGATGGGTAGTCAGGCTGTTGTCACAGGGAGACAATGGCGAGAGCCACTTCTCATGCGTTTCCACAGAGATTGTCTGAATCACGCCGCTGTCCAGCCCAGGACGCGACGTCCACTCCACCCGGGATTACTGATTTCCTATTGGCTTTAGATTCCTCTCTGTCATAAATAAGCATGCACCATTTAAAAAAAAAAAAAGAGTGAAAAATAGATTGGCATTTGGATAGATGACAAACTCAAATTTCATCCGGTCATTAAATTACGACAAAAGATTGATTTAAAAAAAAAAAGAAAGAAATAGAATTGACCTTTGTAGTGATTATTGAAGCTGTTTTTCTGTCAGTTTTGGATCACGGTGATGTGATTTATAGGCATGCCTCTGCTGTGACCCCGGAGCCCTTGGATGCTTGTGTCATCATTCTGCAGGCTCATTACTGGTGATGACTCTGATGTCATCATTCTGCAGGCTCATTACTGGTGATGACTGTGATGACATCACTGTCCTCCATCACACGGTCGGCTGCTCTGCTCTGACTGAGACACGCAATAATCACTGGGGTCTATAAATCCCTAATCACAAAATGACCTTCATGTACTGTATCTCATCTATGCTACAATGGAACCCTGACAGGCTGGTTCTCCAGGGACCTCTCCTGACAGGCTGGTTCTCCAGGGCCCTCTAGAGACAGGCTGGTTCTCCAGGGACCTCTCCTGACAGGCTGGTTCTCCAGGGCCCTCTAGAGACAGGCTGGTTCTCCAGGGACCTCTCCTGACAGGCTGGTTCTCCAGGGCCCTCTAGAGACAGGCTGGTTCTCCAGGGACCTCTCCTGACAGGCTGGTTCTCCAGGGACCTCTCCTGACAGGCTGGTTCTCCAGGGACCTCTCCTGACAGGCTGGTTCTCCAGGGACCTCTCCTGACAGGCTGGTTCTCCAGGGACCTCTCCTGACAGGCTGGTTCTCCAGGGACCTCTCCTGACAGGCTGGTTCTCCAGGGACCTCTCCTGACAGGCTGGTTCTCCAGGGACCTCTCCTGACAGGCTGGTTCTCCAGGGACCTCTAGAGACAGGCTGGTTCTCCAGGGACCTCTCCTGACAGGCTGGTTCTCCAGGGACCTCTCCTGACAGGCTGGTTCTCCAGGGACCTCTAGAGACAGACTGGTTCTCCAGGGACCTCTCGTGACAGGCTGGTTCTCCAGGGCCCTCTAGAGACAGGCTGGTTCTCCAGGGCCCTCTAGAGACAGGCTGGTTCTCCAGGGACCTCTAGAGACAGACTGGTTCTCCAGGGACCTCTAGAGACAGGCTGGTTCTCCAGGGACCTCTCCTGACAGGCTGGTTCTCCAGGGACCTCTAGAGACAGACTGGTTCTCCAGGGACCTCTAGAGACAGACTGGTTCTCCAGGGACCTCTAGAGACAGGCTGGTTCTCCAGGGACCTCTAGTGACAGGCTGGTTCTCCAGGGACCTCTAGTGACAGACTGGTTCTCCAGGGACCTCTAGTGACAGGCTGGTTCTCCAGGGACCTCTAGAGACAGGCTGGTTCTCCAGGGCCCTCTAGAGACAGGCTGGTTCTCCAGGGACCTCTAGAGACAGACTGGTTCTCCAGGGTTCTAGTGCCAGGACTGATCTTGGTAAAATTGCTTTCAGTATCAGATTTCTTGGAGTCTCTTGCAAAATGATTAAATGTATTTTACCCGTAACTCTCAGTCTGATTTTGTTTACAAAGGTAGCTATTTTAATTTAATTTAATTCATTTTAACACAGAACACACACACACACACACACACACACACACACAGGCACACACACACAGCACTTGTACCAGTGATTGTTCGTTTATGTTTGTGTCAATGTGTTCACCCCTCTCTCTCTCTCTCTCTCTCTCTCTCTCTCTCTCTCTCTCTCTCTCTCTCTCTCTCTCTCTCTCTCTGTATGTCCAAAGTCAGCTAATCTGTGTGCCAATCCACAACACCTTGTTCCTGCATTACTGTCCTCTGTGTCTGGAGCTGATGTCACTCTGTCCTCTATGAGCTCATGTTACTCTGTCCTCTATGAGCTCATGTCCTCTGTCCTCTATGAGCTCATGTTACTCTGTCCTCTATGAGGTCATGTCACTCTGTCCTCTATGAGCTCATGTTACTCTGTCCTCTATGAGCTCATGTTACTCTGTCCTCTGTGAGCTCATGTCACTCTGTCCTCTGTGAGCTCATGTTACTCTGTCCTCTATGAGCTCATGTTCCTCTGTCCTCTATGAGCTCATGTTACTCTGTCCTGTGTCTGGAGCTCATGTCACACCTTCACGTTCTTGTACCAGTGACCTCGTACATCAGTCCAGTACATTAAGACCGATATGGAGCTATGAAACAATAAGATGCACCACATTATCCTCATAGCAAACCTGCCACGCACACCCTAGCCCTGCCTGGCTGCACTACAGTTTCAAACTAAAGGGCTACTTCAGTGGATGGAATACCACTAGACACACACACACACACACACACACACACACACACAAACACACACACACACACACACGCCCCAGAGAAACTAGCCTCATTCGAGTACTGGAAAGTACAAGTTTAAGTAGGCTACATGTTTTTTTCATATCTCATTGATCATATTACATTAATAATGAGGGTTTCATGGGACTTCCTGGTGTATGAAATATTGAGTGATTAGTGTGTGCCACTAATCCATAATATGATCAAGCCACGAGAAGATTTATGTAGGCTAATTATTTATGTAATTAACATGTAGATATAGCTTACTGTTGGAATAACAGTTGACAGGCCAAGACAGGCTGGTCTTGAACTTTAAGTTTCATTTAACTTTAATGAATTTTAAGAGGTGTGATTACTGTTTTTTTGCTTCCCTCTGGAATATGTAGAGAGTGGGTCGTATACCCACCTCCCTTGTTCTCTGTAAAGCGCATTGTGTTGCCTCTGGGTATGAAATGCGCTATACAAATAAAGCTTTGGTTGATTGATTGATTGAGATGAGATTCTCGCATTGAGTCATGGGAAGAGATTCTTCCATATTCCTATTTGGCCTATCGGGACGAGAGCCCCAGGCTTACATTGGAACCGTTGGTGATCTGAAGTTTCACGCAGTTACCTCAGAATGCGAGAGGATGTGAATGGGAACAGCCATCTTCTCTGGCTGATTGATCAAGCTAACTGGCTCGCTAATATTAACGACATTTTATATTCATTTTACCCTGAAATAACTTGAAAACGGTGCAATTATCAAGTGAAAATCTAAAGATTTCTGGGGATAAGTAGCTTATTAGCTGCAGTTTGATAGTTATTAGCTAGATAATTATGGCTAGTAGGCTAGTTAACTTGACTTATTTTGTTTTAAGCTCTTCTCACCCCCTTTCAGGCTAAATCCCAGATGTCTTTGAACTCTAGAAACGTCCCGGTCTGTCAGTAAATGTGTTGGTCTGTTTCTGTTCTGTATTTCTAAACAGCTTGTTTGGCAGTTTGACCTTTCTCTCTCTCCGTAGCAGTTGGCAGTGTCATATTATTCCTGGGGGGGGGGGGGGTCAGGACCTTCTCCTGCATCACATGGTTCACTGATATCAGACCGTCAAGTTTGCCGTCACACCCCAAAGACCTAAAGATGCCTACACAAAGGCCACTCTGTATGTGTGTGTGTGCGTGTGCGCGCGCGTGTGTGCGTGTGTATACACGCTCCAATCCTGCTAATCATTAACTTTAGATGGTGTGTTTTTGTAAATGTGTGGAAACATTATACTAACAGTGTGTGTGTGTGTGTGTGTGTGTGTGTGTGTGTGTGTTCTCCCTGCCCAGCTGCCCACACCCCCGTTAGCCGCTGCCACGGAGGAGGATGAGGAGGAGGTGGAGGGGAGGAAGAGCTGTGGCCCCGCGGGATTCTGGGAAGCCCTCACTCCCTGCAACGGCTGTCAGAACCTGGGCTTCTCCAGCCTATCCCAGGTGCAGTACACACACACACACAAACACACACACACACACACACAACCACACACACACACACACGCACACACGTACACATTGGGGCGGCTGTAGCTCAGTTGGTAGAGCGGGTCGTTCAGTGATCGAAGGGTCAGTGGTTCGAATCCCAGCTCGGGCTGTCCACATGTCGAAGTGTCCTTGAGCAAGACACCTAACCCCAAATTGCTCCCAATGAGCAGGTTAGCACCTTGCATGGCAGCTGCCGCCATTGGTGTGTGAATGTGTGTGTGAATGGGTGAATGAGAGGCCATTGTAAAGCGCTTTGAGTGCCGCTAAGGTGGAAAAGCGCTATATAAGTGCAGTCCATTTACCATTTACCATTTACACACACACACACACACACACTCTAACTGCCTTCTCACCCGTACAGAGCACCAGATATCCTCAAATGAGCTGTTTTACATTGAGTGGTGGATCGTCTCACAAAACTCTCAATTAGTACATGTACACCACCCAGAAGAGTGGTGAGCAACACGATCAATAACGAACCTCCCTCTCTCTCTCTCTCTCTCTCTCTCTCTCTCACACACACACACACACACACACACACACACACACACACACACACACACACACACACACACACACAAATCTCTCTTGTTTTTAGTTCAAAGATCCAGAAGGATTTGCGTTTTAACAGCGTTTTTCCAGTATCACCCCCTCTCCTGTTTTTCCAAATTCGTTCCAAACCGACACATTTTAATTCGTCCACACGGTGTCCCATCTCCATAAAGTGACGTGCCACGGGGGATGTGACATCACCCCGCTCGGAGAGGGGATTTGAAAAGCGCTGGCACCTCCTCCGAAGCAGATGGAAGACGCTGGAGCAACGCTACCTCTCAGAGAAGAGGGTGTTGTTTACGCCCCCGCTGCCTTCATCTGTTGACAACATCAGCAACAACAGTAACGCCCATCAAAATAACTTCCTGCTCTTACAATGTTTGGAATATCCATGGTTACCGTCGGTTACAGTCCTCCTTCCTTCCTTCCGCATTCCGCAAATTGAATCTCGCGGGACGAGATTTTATTCAAGTTTTGCGCAATTCTAGTCGTAATGGAAACACCGGCAAGGCGCAATTGTACTTTATCGAAACTTCAGACATATCGCTTTTATTTCTCGAAAAAGTGTAATGGAAACGCAGCTTCTGTCTCTCTCTGTACTCCCTCTCGTCTCGCTCCACTTTCTCTCCGTCTCTCCATCGCTCTCTCTCTCTCTCTCTCCGTCTCCCTCCCTCCCTTCTCTCCCTCCGTTTCTCCGTTTCTCTGACAGGGAGCAGCTGGTTCCCATCTCCCCCTCCTCCCTCAGCTCAGTGTTGGCTGATTAACGCGTTAGCTGAACACTCCTGACATTTACACCGTCTGGCCCACTGCCTGGCTGGAGAGGCCAGTTAGCGTTTGAGCTTTGTGTGTGTGTGTGTGTGTGTGTGTGTGTGTGTGTGTGTGTGTGTGTGAGCGTGTGTGTGTGTGTGTGTGTGTGTGTGTGGGGGGGGGGGGGTTAAGGTTAGGGTTTAGGGGTAAAAGGTTATGTTTAGGGTTATGTTAGAGCTACGCTTAGGTTTAGGCAGATCCCAGCATAATAAAACACAACTGTGTGTGTGTGTGTGTGTGTGTGAGAGAGAGAGAGAGAGAGAGAGAGAGAGAGTGTGTGTGTGAGAGAGAGAGAGAGAGAGTGTGTGTGTGTGTGTGTGTGTGTGTCTGTGTGTGTGTGTGTGTGTGTGTGTGTGTGTGTGTATGTGTGTGTGTATGCGTGAGTGTGTGTGTGTGTGTGTGTGTGTGTGAATCTTGCCCCAAACACGTGGCTCCTCCCCCTTGTCCATGTGAATGGTCCTGCGCCATGGCAACGCAGGAGTGCTTTCAGCATCAGGGTTCTTTCAGGAAGTTGGATTAATTTGAAAAAGTTTGAACTTCGTCACTCCTTGGCCCTGCAGAGAGAGAGGGAGTAAGAGAGTGGGAGAGAGAGAGATGGAGGGATGGAGAGAGAGGGAGAGGGAGAGAGAGATGGGGTAGGCAGTGAGAGAGAGAGATGGCGAGAAAGAGAGAGAGTGTGGGAGAGAGAAAAGGAGGTAGAGCGAGAGATGTTCACATGGTTGCTAGGAGACAAAATTTCATGAAGTGGCAGGCGTGGGATACCCACCTACCAGTCCCATTAGTCCCATTGACAAATCTAAACCACCCTCAAAACAGTAACACACACACACACACACACACACACACACACACACACACAATCTCACACACACTCACGCACACGCACTTATATGCTGTATGATCCTATCACAGTAACAGATATGCTGTGTGATCCTATCACAGTAACAGATATGCTGTGTGATCCTATCACAGTAACAGATATGCTGTGTGATCCTATCACAGTAACAGATATGCTCTATGATCCTATCACAGTAACAGATATGCTGTGTGATCCTATCACAGTAACAGATATGCTCTATGATCCTATCACAGTAACAGATATGCTGTGTGATCCTATCACAGTAACAGATATGCTGTGTGATCCTATCACAGTAACAGATATGCTGTGTGATCCTATCACAGTAACAGATATGCTGTGTGATCCTATCACAGTAACAGATATGCTGTGTGATCCTATCACAGTAACAGATATGCTCTATGATCCTATCACAGTAACAGATATGCTCTATGATCCTATCACAGTAACAGATATGCTCTATGATCCTATCACAGTAACAGATATGCTCTATGATCCTATCACAGTAACAGATATGCTGTGTGATCCTATCACAGTAACAGATATGCTCTATGATCCTATCACAGTAACAGATATGCTGTATGATCCTATCACA
>NC_140246.1:1552658-1555158 GCF_949987555.1 Borostomias antarcticus | reverse complement strand
GAGAGAGAGAGACAGAGAGAGAGAGAGAGAAAGAAAGAGACAGAGAGAGAGAGAGAGGGGGGGGGGGGGTGGAAGAAGAGAAAGCAATGTCAGAGAAAAGGAATTGACAAGCTGAGGTACAAACATAGTTGCCCCAATAATAAATTGCATGACACACACACACACACACACACACACATCACATATAGAAGAAGGCTGCACCGCTTAAAAAGATAAATGAACTGCACTATTGTGTTCGCCACTGTCGGTTTGGTCCTGATGTCTAAATACTTTCCTTCTTCTTCATACTATGAAAATTGAAGTTTTGAAGAACCGACTCAATATAACTAACAACCGTTTCAGGATCACTAAATGTGTCATATTTTGTCGTCAAAATCAATGTTCTGTGAGGTGTGAACAGCTCTGAATCTTTGAAGACCCTTTTCTCGGCTTAGTGATTCCAGATGTACCAACATTCACAGAAGCACATTTTAATTCATGGCACATCATTTGAAAGCTTACAATTCACACGTTCATAAACTTTGAAAAATCCTGGCAGACATTGGCAGACATCAGGACCAAGCCTCCTGTGGCAGTCACCATTTTGTTTTTTTTATTTCACTTGATAGCCGTTTGGTTCATAGATAAAAGGAAAGTGTTCAGTTCTTCCACGTCTTCACAGGGATAACATGTCTATTATTTGGGTCTATATGTACATACCTGGATAGCGGTTTTGATTGAATAGCTCCAGTGTTCTCTGGTACGTTCTCCTTACATCAGCCAGTTTCTCTGTGTTGAGGCTGACCTCCAGCTCTCAGTGTTGAGGCTGAGTGACCTCCTGGTCTCAGTGTTGAGGCTGAGTGACCTCCTGGTCTCAGTGTTGAGGCTGAGTGATCTCTAGGTGTCAGTGTTGAGGTTTACCTCCATGTCCCAGTGTTGAGGTTGACCTCCAGGTTTTAGTGTTGAGGTTGACCTCCTGGTCTCAGTGTTGAGGCCGAGTGACCTCCTGGTCTCAGTGTTGAGGCTTGGTGACCTCCAGGTCTCAGTGTTGAGGTTGACCTCCAGGTCTCAGTGTTGAGGCTGACCTCCTGGTCTCAGTGTTGAGGCTGACCTCCTGGTCTCAGTGTTGAGGCTGACCTCTAGGTCTCAGTGTTGAGGCTGATCTCCAGGTCTCAGTGTTGAGGCCGAGTGACCTCCTGGTCTCTGTGTTGAGGCTGAGTGACCTCCAGGTCTCAGTGTTGAGGTTGACCTCCAGGTCTCAGTGTTGAGGCTGATCTCCAGGTCTCAGTGTTGAGGCGGACCTCTAGGTCTCAGTGTTGAGGCTGATCTCCAGGTCTCAGTGTTGAGGTTGACCTCCTGGTCTCAGTGTTGAGGTTGACCTCCAGGTTTCAGTGTTGAGGCTGACCTCCTGGTCTCAGTGTTGAGGTTGACCTCCAGGTCTCAGTGTTGAGGTTGACCTCCAGGTCTCAGTGTTGAGGTTGACCTCCAGGTCTCTGTGTTGAGGCTGACCTCCAGCTCTCAGTGTTGAGGCGGACCTCCAGGTCTCAGTGTTGAGGCGGACCTCCAGGTCTCAGTGTTGAGGCTGACCTCCAGGGGTCAGTGTTGAGGCTTGGTGACCTCCAGGTCTCAGTGTTGAGGTTGACCTCTAGGTCTCAGTGTTGAGGCTGACCTCTAGGTCTCAGTGTTGAGGCGGACCTCCTGGTCTCAGTGTTGAGGTTGACCTCCTGGTCTCAGTGTTGAGGTTGACCTCCAGGTCTCAGTGTTGAGGCGGACCTCCAGGTCTCAGTGTTGAGGCTGACCTCCAGGTCTCAGTGTTGAGGCTGACCTCTAGGTCTCAGTGTTGAGGCTGATCTCCAGGTCTCAGTGTTGAGGCTGATCTCCAGGTCTCAGTGTTGAGGCTGACCTCTAGGTCTCAGTGTTGAGGCTGACCTCCAGGTCTCAGTGTTGAGGCTGACCTCCAGGTCTCAGTGTTGAGGCTGATCTCCAGGTCTCAGTGTTGAGGCTGACCTCTAGGTCTCAGTGTTGAGGCTGCCCTCTAGGTCTCAGTGTTGAGGCTGACCTCTAGGTCTCAGTGTTGAGGCTGATCTCCAGGTCTCAGTGTTGAGGCTGACCTCTAGGTCTCAGTGTTGAGGCTCGGTGACCTCCAGGTGTCAGGGAGTAATTTGGACAGGGATTGGATTGTGTGTTCTGCAGTGTTGAGAGGCATGAACTGACGGCAGTGTTATTATCGGTTATTTTTTACAAGCACACTTGTGGAGTGTGTGTGTGTGTGTGTGTGTGTTGTGTAATTCCCCAATGCATTGTGGGTATGTGTGTGTGTGTGTGTCAGTCAACCGCATAGGCCGGCTGTCATATTTGACTTTTGCGATCGAGTGTAAATACCTGCATATTAATCTGGTTGAATCCTGGTGTTTGTTCAGCAATGAACACTATTCATTCTATCCATGTCTCTCTTCTCTGTCCCCGCCACACACACACACACACACACACACACACACACACACACACACGCGCGCGCACA
>NC_140246.1:1530158-1537658 GCF_949987555.1 Borostomias antarcticus | reverse complement strand
TCTCCTCGTCCCTGGACGTCCAGCGGCCGGTCAACCACAGCTGCGAGCCCTCCGAGGTGAGCTCCTCCCTGGGGTACGCCAGCTTCGGCACCAGCCCCCCCGCCAGCGCCCCCTGCAGCCCCAACAACGACTCGGCCGGCTCCAGCCACGACTGCCAGCTCACAGGTACGGTTCCCCGGCACGGTCCAGCCCCCCGGGGGGGCGAGCGTAGCCTCCCAGCCCCCCTCTCAAGGTCCTGCTGGGGTCCCCAGCGGCAGAACAGTGTCACGTCAAGAGATGGTGACGTTTCTAGTTTCAAGTTTATGTGGCCTTTTTTGGGGGGGGGGTGGGTGGGGGGTTGTTTCCACCTGTCTCTACGGCAGCTGGCCTTTCCATCGACCTACCTCTCTATACCCCTCATCCCTTACTCCTCATCCTTTATTCCTCATCCCATCTTTCTAACTCTGTCCCCTGTCCTCGTCCATTTAAGGGACGGGATGGAATGTTAAATAGATTCAGTCTGGTGTTTCTGACACTGCATCTGTCTGTCTCAGCCATAGATACGCTGGTCTGGATGGCTGGTTCAAAGAAACGCTGGTCTGTACACATACACACACATACATATACACTCTTAGTCTCTCTCCCTCTCTCTCTCTCCCTCTCTCTCTCTCTCTCTCTCTCCCTCTCTTGTTGTCTTTATTTTTGTTTTCATCCTCCATGTGTTTTGTTTCCCGCAAAAACATAAACAATCTATGTCAACGAGAATCTGAATGCTTAATTCGGCCTCCACTTCCTGTGTGTCACTTCCTGTGTCGACCCAGGTGCCTGGCTGGATGTGTGGGCTGGACGTTTGTGTGTGTGTGTATGTGTGTGTGTGTGTGTGTGTGTATGTGTGTGTGTGTGTGTGCGTGTGCGTGTGCGTGTGCGTGTGCGTGCGTGTGCGCGTGTGTGTGTGTGCGTGCGTGCGTGGGTTGGACGTGTGTTCCTGTGGCGGTGAAATCCCTGTTGTCATGGCGAGGTGGCAGCCATAGTGACGACTGCGGGGTGACGCATGTTTAGCTCCTGGGTTTAGTCTGTCACCTGTTAACTTCACCCCCACACACACACACACACACACACACACACACATCCAGCCCACACTCTCACTCACACACACACACACACACACACACACACTCCACTCCTCTCCTATCTTCTTCTCTCCTCTCGTCTCCTGCTCTCTTCTTATTAACTTCATAAGGTCCATTGTGTTGTTGCCATGGCAACAGCCAGCACATGGTGATCTCATGGTTATGTTTGAGCTGGCTTAGTTTACATTTAGACGTGGATACATACAGTGATTTACAGAGAGAGAGAGAGAGAGAGAGAGGGAGATTATAGAATGAGACTGACATCGAAAGGGGGAGGGGTGAAGGAGGAGAGCGGATGAGAGAAAGGGAGCGAAGAGCAAACGAAAGAGAGGAAGCGTTTTCCAGACGACCATAAAAGGTCTCCTTCCTCCTCCGCCTCCCTCCTCCCCTGCCTCTCTCTCTCCAAAACCCCTGAGCGACTCTCCGCCAAGCGCAAAACCCGACGTCAATCCAGCCTCGGCCGCCCCCAAGAGATGGGAGGCAGCCGCCTGTGTGGGCTGCTGGTAGAGTAGGCCTATTTATATACAGTAGCTGAGTATATGGCTGCAGGTTCATATTGGTGCTCAGGATGTTACAGAGGTTACGTAACTCTGGCTGAGGGGTGAGATGTTACAGAACAGAGGTTATGTAACGCTGGCTGAGAGGACTGGATGTTACAGAACAGATGTTATGTAATGCTGGCAGAGGGGTGAGATGTTACAGGACAGAGGTTATGTAACGCTGGCTGAGGGGTGAGATGTTACAGAACAGAGGTTATGTAACGCTGGCTGAGAGGACTGGATGTTACAGAACAGAGGTTATGTAACGCTGGCTGAGAGGACTGGATGTTACAGAACAGAGGTTATGTAACGCTGGCTGAGGGGTGAGATGTTACAGAACAGAGGTTATGTAACTCTGGCTGAGAGGACTGGATGTTACAGAACCGAGGTTATGTAACGCTGGCTGAGAGGACTGGATGTTACAGAACAGAGATTATGTAACGCTGGCTGAGGGGTGAGATGTTACAGAACAGAGGTTATGTAACGCTGGCTGTGGGGTGAGATGTTACAGAACAGAGGTTATGTAACGCTGGCTGAGGGGTGAGATGTTACAGGACAGAGGTTATGTAACGCTGGCTGAGGGGTGAGATGTTACAGGACAGAGGTTATGTAACGCTGGCTGAGAGGACTGGATGTTACAGAACAGAGGTTATGTAACGCTGGCTGAGGGGTGAGATGTTACAGGACAGCGCTTGTTCGCCAAGTGCTGCCTCCACTCTGCACCCTCTCCATCAGCTCCTCCCCTTTCTTCCTATCGTAGGTGTCGGAGAGTAGCTGCTTGGCCTCGTTCCATACCTTTTCTCAATTCTCTGTCGGCTCTGTTGGCGTGTAGTATATTTTTATACTGTATTATACTGTATTACATCAATACATTTGTATTACTCTCATGTAGTAATCAATTTACTAATAATAATGAATAAACTTCACTTTAGGTAGAACTTTGTTATTATAAGTAGTTTAACATGTAGATTACAACAGAGGCCCTGTCCTGAGTAAACATTCCTTTGTCCTCTGGGTCAATAAAGATAACACCTCGGGAGTCTACAGTTGAAACGTGATCTTAGGAGGACACAGGAAGAATCCTTTATTGCCCCAATGTCCGGAGGGGGGCAGAGCTCAGGGACCTGTTGACCAATTACAAGACTAGTTGATCAGATCTGTGTTAAATGTACATCCCTTGTATGCAAATTTGTTTGTCATGTGATACTTGGCCTGAAGCCAAGATATAAGCTCGCTACCTCGTAAAAGAACCGTAGTATTGCCGAAGATTTGACCTGTGTGGCGTGCTCAATAAATTGTTGATTTGACCGCATTTTTCTCCTGAAGTACTTTCTTTTCGCCCAAAAGTTAAGAAATGAAGATACCACAGGCGCTCGCTCGAAGCTTCAGTGTGCATCCTTCACTTTTTCCACACACGCCACCGCAACCCCCCGATGCCTGGACCCCAGGGAGACTCCGTTCTTCTCCATCGCCGGCACACACATCCCGGTCGCCTCCACATTCGCAGCAACAAACCACCTGTACTTTGCCGTAGGCTCCTCCTCCTCGCCCAGCAGCTGAAAGCGATATTCTCCCCTCCACCGTGTACCTGGCTTGAAGGCCAGGGCTGGGCGAGAACGCCTTCCAGTCGTACCGGATCTTGGCGCTCGGCTCGGGGGACCTGAAGCTTAGTCGTACCCTGACGACCACTCGATGATCAGAGCCCCACAGAGTTGAATGTGCTGTAAGGTTCAAATCAAATCAAACTTTATTTGTATAGCACATATCATACACAGAGGCAACAGAACGCGCTTTTCAGTGTTCAGGGCCAGAGGAGAGTCTCTCCTGTGTTCAGGGCCAGAGGAGAGTCTCTCCTGTGTTCAGGGCCAGAGGAGAGTCTCTCCTGTGTTCAGGGCCAGAGGAGAGTCTCTCCTGTGTTGAGGGCCAGAGGAGAGTCTCTCCTGTGTTCAGGGCCAGAGGAGAGTCTCTCCTGTGTTCAGGGCCAGAGGAGAGTCTCTCCTGTGTTCAGGGCCAGAGGAGAGTCTCTCCTGTGTTCAGGGCCAGAGGAGAGTCTCTCCTGTGTTCAGGGCCAGAGGAGAGTCTCTCCTGTGTTCAGGGCCAGAGGAGAGTCTCTCCTATGTTGAGGGCCAGAGGAGAGTCTCTCCTATGTTGAGGGCCAGAGGAGAGTCTCTCCTGTGTTCAGGGCCAGAGGAGAGTCTCTGCTGTGTTCAGGGCCAGAGGAGAGTCTCTCCTGTGTTCAGGGCCAGAGGAATGGGCTAATTGAAAGGTTAATGAACATGGCTAGCCAGGGGCCTCCATTAGGACTCTCCATTGATAACCTTTAACATTGGCTGGCCCAGAGCCTCCATTGAAAACCTTTAAATCAGCACTGGGAATGAGGCTGCCCAGATGTGCTGCTACAGTATTCCCCCCATGCACTCCACACACACACACACACACACACACACACACACACACACACACACACACACACACACACACAGGGTTTTTCCTGCATAGTAAATTACGAGGCGGCCGCCTCCATAAAATTTTGTGTTGCCTCCAGCTCTCAACAAAAAACCCCCACAAAGACCTGCCAGCCTGAACACATTAAAACACAAAGACCTGCCAGCCTGAACACATTAAAACACAAAGACCTGAACACATAAAAACACAAAGACCTGCCTGCCTGAACATATAAAAACACAAAGACCTGCCAGCCTGAACACATAAAAACACAAAGACCTGAACACATAAAAACACAAAGACCTGCCAGCCTGAACACATTAAAACACAAAGACCTGAACACATAAAAACACAAAGACCTGCCAGCCTGAACACATTAAAACACAAAGACCTGCCAGCCTGAACACATTAAATAATTAAACAATTAAATTCTTTTTTTTTTTCCAGTGATTCATGTTGTAAAATTTCAATCTCTCTCGACCTCAAAATATAATTGGGAGCATTCGTGCAAGTGCACATAATTGTTTTGGTCCAACCTTTTTTCCATTTAGACGATTCGTTAGTTACTCACATGTGGTGTTGTTTGCGGTAGCTGATTTCCTACCATGACTTAAATGCCTAAACAGCCATATTTTGACTTAGGAGGGTGGCAGAAACACAGGGGTTGGACTGGGACAGTTCTTGACTTCATTGAGCTGAAGTTATCAAGCTCATGTTAGTAAGTGTGGAGCCTCTTCTCCATTCGTTGACATAAAACCGCTAGTCTTCTGTTTGGCCTGTAGGTTACAGAGCATTATAGTCACACATGTTCTAAGCTGTTTATTATTTAAAAATAAATAAACACAATGAAATTGGATAATGTAGGCTAATAAAGTTAGGCAGTTAAGCTAATAAAGCACACATTAGTGCATAGAAAATTCACCAGAATGCAGGAAATGAAGCATTTGATGCCCAAAATTTCCCGCTTCAGGTACCAGCTCCGCCTCATTTTGAGGCAGGAAAAACCAGCGCACACATACAGCATCCGTCGTCAGGCCATCGTCATGGAGACGGGTATGTGCTGCCTGCAGGTGATACAGTATATCACTTACGGAAAGCAGAAAGTGTGAATCCATGATATCGAATTGTTCCTTGTTATTTAACTTGATCTATTATGTATATAATCTATCTATCTATTCCACTGTCCTTTCCCATTGCTACTGTACCCTTTCCACTGCTGAAACCCCAAATTTCCCCCACAGGGATTATTGAAGTATATCTTATCTTAATGGTTTACCTGTTAACATGATACTACAGTACATCTTAATGGTTTACCTGTTAGCATGATACTACAGTATGTGTTAATGGTCTACCCATTAGCATGATGCTACAGTACATTTTAATAGTTTTCCTGTTACAGTAGCATGATGCTACAGGACAGTACATGTACTTTAAAATAGGCCTGACCATAAGCTACAGTATACAGAGCTACCGCACAGGGCAGAAATGGCTAGCAGGTTGCTTAACAATAACAGGCTTTTTCTAGACATATTGCACCAGTACTCTTTCTGTATTCTGAACATAACCTTCACATTTCAGAATTCCCAGCTCACTTAACAAATCAACATGGACCCCGGCCTGAGCTGAGCCTTGGCAGAACATTGATCACAGCTCAACAGGACACCATAGGAAAGCACTTTGTTAGCCTAGCATTAGCTTTAGCGTAGCGCCTGAGGCACCAAGCAGAGCATGATGAATGGAGCCTTGGGTACGAGCAGGCAAGCCATCTATAGGCTACGGGCTTTCATCTCCAGGATAACTGACACCTCTGATATTGGTCTGTAGGTTTTAATAAAACTCAGGAAGTCAGCTCCAGGATAGGAAAAAGCAACACGATTGCATCAGACATCTGGAGCCCTCCCCATCTCCCATGTAAATATCTCACTGTGTGTGTGTGTGTGTGTGTGTGTGTGTGTGTGTGTGTGTGTGTGTGTGTGTGTGTGTGTGTGTGTGTGTGTGTGTGTGTGTGTGTGTGTGTGTTTGCTCATGCATGTATGCATTTCTCAGTGGACTTCTATTTAATTTACAGTAACTGTTTTTATTGAATTGGATTGAGAAAAATGTGTGAAAGGAAAATGTATGTTTCTTGTTGTGCAATCAGTGTGTGTGCTCAGCTACAGTATGGTCTTTTGTGTAGTTGCAATCTCTCTCTCTTTCTTCTTTCTCTCTCTCTCTGAGACACACACACACACACACACACACACACAGACAGACAGTCTAGTCAGCATAAACACACTCACCAGCTACTAGTGAAAGAAACAAGTCCACACAAACAGGACAGTGTTTCCATTACGGCTGTATTGTGCTGCTTTTCACCAGCACAGACTCTGAGTCTCTCATACAGGTTCAGCCCTGGGTAACATAACAGACCGACTGTACCATTCTCATACAGGAAGGGTTCAGCACTGGGTACCACAACAGACCGACTGTACCATTCTCATACAGGAGGGGTTCAGCCCTGGGTACCACAACAGACCGACTGTACCATTCTCATACAGGAAGGGTTCAGCACTGGGTACCACAACAGACAGACTGTACCATTCTCATACAGGAGGGGTTCAGCCCTGGGTACCACAACAGACCGACTGTACCATTGTCTTACAGGAGGGGGTCTGCGCTGGGTACCACAACAGACAGACTGTACCATTCTCATACAGGAGGGGTTCAGCACTGGGTACCACAACAGACCGACTGTACCATTCTCATACAGGAGGGGTTCAGCACTGGTTACCACAACAGACTGTACAATTATATCTCTTCATAATCTCTCTTTCTGTCTTCATCTCTCTCCCCGTCTCCCTCTCTCACCTGTGACTATGACAGTCTGGACTAATTACTGTCTCACTATCTCTATACTGCTGTCATATTCGCTCTACCTCTCTATTACTCTATCTCTCTCTGTGTCTCTATTTCTCTCTCGCTCTCTCCCGCCCTCTCGGTGTGTATCTCTCTCTCTCATTGTAAACCTCACCAGCGCTTCTGTCTATGTTGTCAGTTTCATATTTCCTCCTGCTCTCCCCCCTCCTCCACTCCCTCCTCTCTGCCAATCACTTGTTCCATTTCTCAGTCCTCTACTGGGTTCTAGTACTTCCTCTCCTCCTTCCGTCCCCTGAGTCTCTCTCTCTCCCCCTCCCTCTCTCTCTCTCTCTCTCTCTCTCTCTCTCATTCTCTCTCTCTCGTTCTCTCTCACCTTGTTTTGCGCCCCCATTCTCCTTAATTCAGATCAAACACATTTCTCATCACCTCATGTGCTTAACCCCCTATCTCTCTTTCTCTCTCTGTCTTCCTCTCTCTCTCTCTCTCTCTCTCTCTCTCTTTCCCCCCCTCTCTCTCTCCCTCTCTCTCTCTCTCTCTCTCTCTCCCTCTCT
>NC_140246.1:1525158-1527658 GCF_949987555.1 Borostomias antarcticus | reverse complement strand
GCCCTACCCTTAACTCAAACCATTCTAGCCCTACCCTTAACTCACACCATTCTAGCCCTACCCTTAACACACACCATTCTAGCCCTACCCTTAACACACACCATTCTAGCCCTACCCTTAACTCACACCATTCTAGCCCTACCCTTAACACACACCATTCTAGCCCTACCCTTAACTCACACCATTCTAGCCCTACCCTTAACTCACACATTCTCAGAGCAGTGCTGCTTTCTTTCTTTCTTTGTTTTTTTTAGATAGATCTTTATTTATCCCTGAGGGGAAATTTCTGTTTCACAGCAGATAAACTCTTTGCACAAGCTCCACTACTTCCTGAAATTCTTCAGGCATCTTTATTTCCTGTACTATACTATTGGATGGAAGTGATTAATCAGGTGTGATCAGATGTGCCGCACACCTGATTAATCACTTCCATCCAATAGTATAGGACAGGAAATAAAGATGCCTGAAGAATTTCAGGAAGTAGTGGAGCTTGTGCAAAGAGCCTATTAAGAGAGTAAGGTTAATAAAACATGCAGAAAAAGAATACATAATGAATAGGGGATGAATAGGGTGGACTCAATATACAAATAACTAACAAAAAAGAAAAGCTGAAAGAGCTTTTCATGCCGTGCACCTCCTCATGTAGGGGATGGGACGGGTTCCCCAGGATGGTGCAGGTTCTGGACCTCATCCTGCTCTTCGCCACCTCCTCCAGGCTGTGGAGACGTACTCCTACAGCAGAGCCCGTCTTCCTGATCAGCTCATTCAGCTTGTTGGCACCTGTTGCAAAGCCTCTGCCCCCAGCATGCAACAGCAAAGAATTCTGCACTGGCCACCACCGACCCGTAGAATGGTAAATGGTAAATTAACTGCACTTATATAGCGCTTTTCCACCTTAGCGGCACTCAAAGCGCTTTACAATGGCCTCTCATTCACCCATTCACACACCAATGGCGGTAGCTGCCATGCAAGGTGCTAACCTGCTCATTGGGAGCAATTTGGGGTTAGGTGTCTTGCTCAAGGACACTTCGACATGTGGACAGTCGGAGCTGGGATTCGAACCGCTGACCCTTCGATCATTGAACGACCCGCTCTACCAACTGAGCTACAGCCGCGCCTGTAGAACATGTGCAGCAGTTTGCTGCAAACCTCAAACGACCACCTGAGGAAGTACAGCCTGCTTTGCCTCTTCCTGTAGAGGGCATCACTTATCAGTCCAGTCCAGTTTGTTGTTTAAGTGCACCCCCAAGAACTTGATGGGAGTAAGGCGGCTTCCCCTTCTGACGGAAGTCAACCACCAGCTCTTTTGTTTTGCTGATGTTCAGTTGCAGGTGGTTGTCGTCACACCAGCCGACGAATTCAGCCACCAGACTCCTGTACTCCCCCAGTCCCCAGTGATGCAGCCAACGATGGACGAGTCGTCTGAAAACTTCTGCAGATGTCTAGATGCACGGTTGAATCTGAAGTGGGAGGTGTAGAGTGTGAAGAGGAAGGGGGCGAGGACAGTCCCCTGAGGTGCGCCCGTGTTGCACTCCAGCGTGTCCGAGTCCAGTAATCCAGTCCTCCTTTGTCTGCGAGGAGAGATGGCTGAATTTTAAAAGCACTTGAGAAGTCGAAAAACGTCACTCCCCCTCCACACCCCATTAGAGTTGTTCTGCTGAAGTTGCCCCTCAGCCTCCTCCCTGTATGCCCACTCTGCCTCCTTGGTCTTCCTCTTCAGCTCTCTCTGGATGTGACGGGCCACCTCTCTGTCCCCAGCCTTGAAGGCCTGCCTGTTGTGGCTGAGCAGGGGTTCGACGTCTCTGTTAATCCAGGGCTTGCTGTTCGGGAAGCAGCAGATCTTTTTGGTAGGGATGATCATGTCCGTGCGGAAGTCAATTTAGGACGCGTTAAGTAGCTGAGCGCTTGCATTATATAATGCTCAATGTGAGCTCTGAGCGATTTTCAAAACCACTTAACGTTCTGCTCCAACTGAGCGCTGGGTCGCTAGGAGACGAGAACTTTTCACCTGTCGTCATCATGTGTAACAAGCATCTTTTCGGCATCCGACCTTGTTTTTTTTGGCTCAGGTGATGATAATGACTATGACGTGGTTTGGCTCAGACTGATTAGCTGAATCCTAAATCGCGCACTTAGGCGAAAGTGCAGAGGACTCGCGGCCTTGTGGCCTTACATGCGCGTTCCCGCTAAGTCCACAAGGGCTCAGGGTAGTCCCAAAATGGAATCGCTAGGTCCACAAGTGCGCCACTGCCGCCATTTTGCGCACTTTAACCGCACTTACCGAAAGTCCGCAAGTTTGCGGAATTAGGAGCAGAAAATACCCACAGTCCACCGCGTCTCATGTGACACAGTGCTTGAGTGCATCCGAGTCATGATCCGAGTGCATCACACATAAATTATGACATTTGCCGATAACACAACATTGATCTTGAAATCCACATGCTGCAAACATATCCCACCCAACATAATTTTTTAATTATTATTACATTAAAACAGACGT
>NC_140246.1:1515158-1520158 GCF_949987555.1 Borostomias antarcticus | reverse complement strand
TGCTATATCAGTCTTAACTCTTCTTTTACAGCCCAACGAATAGCTACGGTAATAGCCTAGGTCTAAAACGAATGATTGGCCTGTCCTTGATCTTAGTCCACCTCCTAGTCCTTGACAGTGGAGCAGAAAACGACTCGACTCGACTTAAAGAATCTCTGTCGACTAAAGGGTCTCCGACTGATGATTCGACGCGTCGACTTTCAGGGGGCAGCCCTACTAGGAAGTTAAAAGCGATACTGTTCAGGTGAGCAGGACCACAGCACAGACTGAGAAATGCTGTAGTATAGATATGATATAGTTATACATGTTGTAGTATAGATATAGTAGTAGTATTTGATATGGCATGAGAAGGAGGTTGGAGAAGATGATATCAAAGGAACAAAGAAGGAGAAAGCAGCAGGGGGCTGGTATGTGTGTGTGTGTGTGTGTGTGTGTGTGTGTGTGTGTTTGTGTACATGTGTGTGTGTGTGTGTGTGTGTGTGTTTGTAAAACAAAGATATACAGTAGTACAATGCCCAGATGTGTGTCAGTGGTACTTTATGACCACACCGCCCTGAGGCACACACACACACACATACACACACACACACACACACACACACACACACACACACGTCAGGTTAGAACATAAGTGGGCGTGTGTGTGTGTTTATGGGTGCACAGAACGACTCCCTGTACTTCATATGAGTTCATTTATGTTCGTTTAGCAGCACACCACTCACACTCCACAAGTTTAACGTCCTGATGGTGATTAATTACCGCATGGCATTTTCCCATAATTCCTGCCAATTAACGTGACCTTTTCTGTTTAATGATGCACCCTGGGAAAGCGTGTGTGAGGAGGGAGACAGGATGTGTCGGAATTGGGGGAAAGTTGTTGTAAATGTGGAGCAGGATAACGGGAGTTGTGGTTTATTAGCAAGAGACGACCACAAGGGAGGTCCAGGAACCGAACACACACACACACACACACACACACACACATACAGACCCACATCGATCCAGGAACCGAACACACACACACACACACAGACCCACATCCGTTTAGGAACTGAAAGAGCTCATTAGTGTGCCGTTTAAAGGAGTAGTTCACACAAAATACCATCATCAATAAATCTGTTCTTATCCTTGAAATACCATCATCAATAAATCTGTTCTTATCCTTGAAATACCATCATCAATAAATCTGTTCTTATCCTGGAAAGATGTTCATAAAGATGACTGCACATGTCTGCACTTGAGCGTGTGGAACGGGAATGAGTGCTTGGCGTGCGAACGTGAACGTGAACATGCTAACTGGAGTCCATCCACTTTCCTTGTTTCTTTGTAAAGAAATTTTTTTGGAGGAGTTTGATAGGTTTTACAGTTTTTGAGAAAAACGGAGTGATGGACTTCCTAATTCCTGGGAGCTCGAAGCATATGGACGTTCCTCCTTACCTGGGCCTACATGTTGGTGGTGATTGCAAAGTGATAGCATGTACGTCTGATGTGTTAGGATTTTTGTTAGTTTGAAACTTTAGACGCTTGCTGTAGCGCCACCATCAGGACTATTGGCCCCCAATGCCAGTTGAGGACTTCTGGCGTAGGACTGGACCTGTGTGCAAAGTTTGGTGATTTTTCATGCATGTGAAGTCAGACTTTCTTAGGGAGATTCAGATTCAGAATATTGTGAAATACAAGAGTGACCGTCAGCTGAGACTGTCCGGCCCCCAACGGAGCTGAAACCAACATAGCTTTTAGTTTTAGCTTTGCTTTGTCTTCATAATTTAAAGAGACCCCGAGGAGTTTATTTTTGGTTACGAAACAGTCTCATTTTAATGTGGGTGAATCTCCATTACCCACACTTGTTTATGTGTCCATTTTCAACAAATGTCGTTTCTTCTATGTAGTTTATTTTTAGATTATTATTTTGTGGTCGGGTCGTTCAGAACTTCCTTGGAAATGAGGAAATGATTTACTGCAGTAGCCAACGCCGCTGACGAGAGAGCGCGAGCAGCAGGTAACGGCCAGTGATAGAAGAAGACGGAGATGGTAACGTTACTAGTAAGACCTATGTAATTACCTCTTCGGCGGCCATCGTTCCGTCTTCAAAACACTTGGCTCAGGTAGCTAAGGTTTACGACAGGGAGGCTCATGGGAAATGTTGTCTTTTTGGGCAGAAAACACTTCCGCTTCCCGAAACTCCTCGTAGGGCCTTTAAAATAGAACGCTTATATCAAAGTTATATCAATGTTTATTATTATGAAATTTAACACAGAACGCTTATATCAATGTTATATCAATGTTATATCAATGTTTAAATCACTATTCCCTCTCTAAATGTAAGATGTATTATATCAATGTTTATTACTTGTGAAATTACCACTTTTCTCTCTCTCTCTCTCTCTCTCTCTCTCTCTATCTCTTTCCCTCCCTGCCTCCCTCCCCCTCTCTCTCCCTTCCTCTCTCTCTCCCCTCCCTCCCTTCCTCCATCCCTCCCTCTCTCTTTCTCCCCCTTATTCTACCCCCTTCCTCCCTCCCTCTCTCATCTCTCCCTCCATCCCTCCCTCCCTCTATCCCCCTCTCACTCCCTCCCTCCCTCCTGCTCTCATCTCTCCATCCATTCAGATTGATAAGATCATGAGCTCCATCGGAGCAGGAATTGGCACAGGGTTAGACATCAAGGAAGACACGTCAGGTGAGGAAAATGTGTTTGTGTGTGTGTGTGTGTTTGTGTGTGTGTGTGTGTGTGTGTTGTGTGTGTGTGTGTGTTATACTCTTCTCCCACATTCTTCCTCTGACTCCTTCCCTCACCTCATCCCCATGACTCTTTCTCTCCATCCTTAACCCTCTCTCCTCTCTCTGACCTCTCTCTCTCTCCTCTCTCTCCTCTCTCTCCTCTCTCTCTCCACTCTCTCCTCTCTCTCTCTCTCCTCTCTCTCCTCTCTCTCCTCTCTCTCTCCTCTCTCTCTCCTCTTTCTCTCCTCTCTCTCTCCTCTCTCTCCTCTCTCTCTCCTCCCTCTCCTCTCTCCTCTCCTCTCTCCTCTCTCTCCTCTCTCTCCTCTCTCTCCTCTCTCTCTCCTCTCTCTCTCCTCTCTCTCTCCTCTCTCTCTCCTCTCTCTCTCCCTCTCTCTCCTCTCTCTCTCTCTCCCTCTCTCTCCTCTCTCTCCTCTCTCCTCTCTCTCTCCTCTCTCCTCTCCTCTCTCTCTCTCCTCTCTCTGTCCTCTCTCTCTGTCCTCTCTCTCCTCTCTCTCCTCTCTCTCTCTCCCCCCTCTCTCTCTCCTCTCTTTCTCCCTCTCTCTCCCTCTCTCTTTTATCTCTCTCTCCCTCTCTCTCTCCCTCTCTCGTCTCTTACTCTCTCTCTCTCTCCTCTCTTTCTCTCTCCTCTCTTTCTCTCTCCTCTCTCTCTCTCTCTCTCCATCCATCCTTTGTTCCTTGCTGCTCTATGCCTGAAGCATTGCTAAACACATAAACCCTGCATGTGCTAAACACACTCTCTCAGATGAAGACCCACCAACACACACACACACACACACACACACACACACACACACACATACACACACGCACACACACAAACGCACGTGGATGTGTGTGTGGGAGGAGAAGCTCAGCCCTCAGACAAAGAGGCTGATCTAATGGTTATCAACAGAGAGAGGGAGAGAGGGAGAGAGAGGGAGAGAGAGAAGAGAGAGAGAGAGAGAGAGAGAGAGAGAGGAGGGTGGCAGAGAAAGAAAATAGATAGAGGGAGGAGAGAGCAGAGAGAGCAGAGAAAGGGAGGGGTGAGATGGAGGAGGGAATGAGAGAGAGGGAGGGAGAGAGTGCGGGGAGCATTGAGTGATAGAGAGAGAGAGAGAGAGAGAGAGGCTGCAGAAGCATACAGATGAGAGTGGGAGTACTTGATAAAGAGAATCCACCAACCAGGCAGCTTTCTCCTCTCTCTCTCTCACACACACACCACCACCGCGTGCTGCGCGCACACACACACACACACACCGCCACACGCCGCAAGTACACACACACGCTCGCCCGGCCGCTTGAGGAAAAAAAAGAGGCAAGCAGGCGCAACAGCTGAGCGCGAAGCCGAACGATCGCCAGCGCAAAGCCGAGCATTCTGGGATCCGTACCTCCAGCCTGCACCCCTCTCTCTCTCTGGATCCGGACCCCCAGCCTGCACCCCTCTCTCTCTCTGGATCCGGACCCCCAGGACGCCAGCTCTTCTCTGGATATAACCTGAGACTTCTCCCCACCCACCTGCTTTTCCGACTTGGATCTAGCCTTCACCCACCCCCCCCAACCCCCCACCCTCCCCCAAGCTCAACCTCAACCCTTCAGCCACTACCCACCCCCCCGCCCCCCGCCCCTACCTTCACACACTTGAGCATGCTACCTCCTCCATCCTAACCCCACCCCCCCCTCCCCTCCGTGACCATGCTCGACCCCACGACGCGCCTAACCCTAACCCCCCCCCCCCCCTCTCTCCCACCCTCCTCCATCCCAAACACCCTTCACCAACCCCGGCCCCCCACCCCCCCCGGCGTCCTACCCTAACCCCGGCCGCCGCCGCCGCCGCCATGGCGGGCTCCTTCGACAGCCACCTGCCAGGAACATGATGTGGCAGTGCCAGCTGTCCCAGGCCGACTGCCGCTGCTACCGCGTGGACGGCTACTCTCTGCTCAAACGGTCTGCCCCTGCACCCCCTCATAGGTCCGCGCTGCCCGCTGCAGTCCGTGGGCCAGTGGCTGGACAGCATCGGCCTGGTCCAGTACGAGAACCACCTGCTGGCCAACGGCTTCGACAACGTGCAGTTCATGTGAGCTGGGGTGGGGGTGGGTGGGCGGGGGTGGGGGGCGGGGGTCTAGCACGTGTCATCTCTCTGTCTCTTGTCGTTTTTTTGTTCCAGTTGTCTTCTGTCTGCTCCTTCTCTTTTCTCCTTTCGTCTTTGTTTTCCGACTCATCTCTCTCTCTCGTCGTCTCCCCCTCTCTCCCCTGTCTTTCTCTCTCCCTCTCTCTCTCTCGCT